>NC_041401.2:53022424-53304924 GCF_900747795.2 Erpetoichthys calabaricus | reverse complement strand
ATATGTAGATATGTATATATATATGTATATATGTTTATGTATATATATGTTTACATAACCTCTTTAACACACTACTTCTCCGCTGCGAAGCGCGGGTATTTTGCTAGTGATAAATAAATGTAAATCAAGTTGTGCATTATCATTTTAGCATAGGCAAACAGCACAGCAACAAACTCACTATTTTCATTCATCTATCAGTTATCAAATTAATTTCATTCAATCGAATATCAAGGGGAAACAGCACTAGGTGCAACGTAGAGAGGAACTCGGGCCGGGGGTCAGTCTATCACACTCTCTCATATGTACATTCAGGCTCACTCATGCCGGAACCAACTAAAATAGGCCAGTTAACCTAACATGTCCTTGGAATCTAGGAGGAACTGGAAAAGAAATAAAAAACTGCCTAGACACAAGGAACAAGTAAAAAATCTTACTCTTCTGGAGCTGTAAGGCAAAAGTGTTAACAAATGTAACACCATACTATGTTTTGTAAAGTCAAATCATCAGCTCTACACTTTACATTCAACACTAGTAAAAGTAGTTTGTAATGAAAAGCAAACTAGGTTCTATTGAAAAATAAGGATATATTGTTTAATACATTTTAAAATGAGTTTGAAATGGCCATTTTGATCCGGTCTAAACTTTTCTACTCAGTTATCCCATGTTAGAAACTGCTACTACCTCCATATCGTCTTACTTTTGAAGAGAATACCTTCCCAGTAAAAGCCATCTGAAACCCTTCTTGATTTGCCTATGTTGGCCTTATAATAGTAGACATGACTTGTCTACCTGCTCAGTGTTAGTTCCTATCTTGCACATGAAGCAACCACAACAAAATTTGAACACAAGTTTGTGAGAGTGAAAAGCTTATTTGAAAGGCACCTCACAGGACAACAGATTCGAAGATATCTTGCTTTCTTTAGTCAATGTCCCTCAGGAATGAGTCCTCCTTGCTTGGTTGCTTTGATTGCACTTTGGCAACATGACCTGCCAACTGTGGAAATAGCACATTGTTAGGCACTAGTGAGATTCTGAGAGCAAGTTACCTTTCCAAGATGGCTTTAACTCATTATGTGTGATTTGTCTGTTATGCTAATGCAAGAAGGTCTAATCTACTGTGACTCCCAAAATAATTGTATTCCAGATGTGTGAAATCAATTTGTGTGATAGGTCCCTCGCAGGACAACAGCTTCAAGCACAGCTAAACAGCTGTGCAGTATCCATACCTCCAATTGTTTATCTCTTCTAGGATTTAATTTTGGAGTACATCGAAAATGGCAATGGTACCTGGTCCAGACAAAGCTCTTTTTCTTATTTTGCAAGTTTTACCAATGGCTTTCTTATAGCCACTCGATCTATTAATATGCAGCTCAAAGTCTTCTCTTCACAGATGAAAGTGAAACTTGCTTACTTGGAAGCAAGCTGTTGACTCTGAGGAACTTGTGATCTGATTCTGTTGTGGCTTTGGGTCTTCCAGACTTGATCCTGTCAGAGTTACCTTCATTTTTCCAGTTCCTTTTGATAGTTTGGAATCTGTACTCACTGACACCTTGGTTTTCTTTGCAATATTACTGAAGGAAAGACCTACACTTTTATGGATTAAGAAGAAGAAGAAGAATAGCCTGTCTGTCTTCCATTATTAAATGCCTTTTTCTCACCATAATGATAGCAATGTACTATGTGGTATTGTCCAAATAATGCTTCAGGGGGTGTAGCAACATAGCTTGATCAAACACCGCTTTTATACAAACAGAAGGAGTTTATAAGTAATCAACAAAAGTGGGACAACTGCAGGAATTGTCTGCATCAATTTTCAAGGTTTAATTAACTTCCATTGCTGCAGAAAATATGAAAGTTGTTACCTCATTACTTGTTCCCTGAAAAGAACCTTTTGTATAACTCTGAAAATTAACATTATTTTTCAGTTTTTGGTAACCCTTTTCTGCATACCTTAGCATAATTACATGTTATCTAATCTGGACCAGGGTTGTGAAGGGGCTGAGAGAGCTGAATCCTATCCTAGCTAGCACAGGGCACAAAGCAGGAACTTCTGAATGGTCATATGTCCAAAGCTCAATCTTTCTTTGCTTTTTTTAGCTTTAGCTGAAAAAAAAATTAGGAAACAAGTATTCTAATTTTTTTTTTTTAAGAAGGCAAATTTTTACTTGGTCAGATGAGCACAACTGTGAATATCAGCTATTTCTGATAAAGTGAGATAATTCAATTTAATTTTGTAACTCCACTGTACTTGAACCTAACATTAAGAAATGTTCCAAAATTTAGTGCACAAATATCGGCGTGAAGAGAATTGTGGAGCAATACCTGTGCAGCTAGACCTGTTCCTATCTCCAAAAAATGAACAGTGTTCTCGACAACCTGGTATCATACCACCTTTAATAAATGTAGACATACAGTACATAAAGCAGACAGACTAGAAGGTGCTATATAAGAGAGACAGAATAGTTTTAATATTGCAAGTGATTTTATAACAATCATACACTAGGAGACACAAGGACATCGGGTCCTCCCAAGATCATGGTTCCCACTACAGTAGTTCACAAGTGCCATCAGCTGCCACATGTGTTTGATGTAATTTCAGCTGCCACATGTGTTTTTATGTCATTTTTTTATTCCTATCACATAATATGCTCCTGCAGTTTGCTGTACATTCAGCAGATGCCACTACTATTCTTTTTGTTTCTGTCATGTCACCTTCTCAATCAGTTTGCCAATGCAGCTTGCCATAAGAAAGATACAAACTCTGATAACTTGGCAGAGGTTTCCACTATCCAAATATATTTTTTCACCAGTGCAATATAAATAGTAGATTAGGATCAAGATCAAGATTCTAGCCCCAATGATTCACAAATTAACATGTGACAGAAAGACACAACCCCTTATATATATATATATATATATATATATATATATATATAGTGAGCCACCAGAGCACATACAGCCTCCCTAACCCGGACACACATGCAGGACATAGGTCTATTTAACACAACATCTGGTTTATTTACAATAAAACAGACTGTGCACAAATCACCAACACAACAGTCCCTTCTTGTCGCCAGTCATTTTCCCTCCACTCCTCCTCAGGCTTTGTCCTCTTCCTCCCGAGCAGTTACATCACTCCCTGGCAGTGCCCATTGATCTCAACAGGGCTGCACCAAACTCCAACTCCCATGAAGCCCTGTGGGAGTCCTAGGCACCGCTGCAACCCAGGGGGGCTGCTATCTAGCGCTCCAGGGGAGGTAACACTCTGGATAGGCTAGCTCCCCTGGTCCTCCCAGCATGGAGGTGTCTCAGCCGGGAAAGGGCCCTGGCAGTCTGACACAATATATATATATATATATATATATATATATATATATATATATTGTCACACACGTGCGCATGGGAGGCAGCTAAAGGGCTTGAGTGACGACAGTTCTGAGAGATGCCGGGAGGTGGCAGAGTGCACTGACTCTTTTTCTTTCTTGCCTGCAGACCATTCCCGGGAGATTCCACCTGACTCTCGTGACATCATTTCCGGGTCCGAGCCAATGGAAGGAGTCCTTACTGGCTCCGGCTCCTCTGACGTCACGTCCGGGCCCGAACCAATGGAGAATGAACACATCCCTGATCCTTATGACCTCACTTCCTGTCTTCCCCTTTAAAACCCTGCCCTTTGTCCTTATTCCTCAGTCTGATCTTGGACTCGATTGTATGCACTTCAGTGCTATCATTTTGATCACTACAACTTTGCAGCCAAGGATTTGAGATTATATGGGTGGCTGCCCCAAACCTTTTTCTGTCTCAGACTCGTTTTGTGACAGTGGCATAGTCGGCAGGATGGAAAAGTCCTGGAAGAGAAGGGGACAGGACCTGCAACACATCCAGGTGGGAGCGTACCGGGACCGAGTTTCCAGGCGGGGAGGGTGTCCCGTGGCTCGGGGTGACCCGGTGCAGGCTCTGCCTCCGGCAGGCTCCACTAGGCAACCTAGGCAGGCCAGGGAGTGTGCGGGAGGGGCTCACAGAATTGGGCTGCTTCGGAATCGGGAGGCAAAGAGGGCTGCTTGTGCTCTCTCGGGAGAGAGTTCCCGCCTCCCTGTAAGGCCAGAGCCCCGATTTCCACCTAGGGGTGCCCCAGACTGGCAGGTGAACAGAGTGAAAGCCTGGCGGTTTGACCCAGAGAGGCCGACCCCTCAACAGGCCTTGAGCCTATAGACAAAAGTAGGGCTGTGGCTACGGCCACACGAAAACACGCCCTACCAAATGCTTCAGCAGGTCGCGTGCTACCTGCTTCTAAACTCACTACCCCAGCGCTTCACCCAGCCGGTTTGGGGTAGAGAATTTATAAATATGGCCAGGCTCATAGAGCTCGTGGAACAACAAAGGGGGGCCTCCCGACCTGGGAGGGCTGAGCAACCCCTGGGCCGACGTCAACCGGAGTACGTCCCAAACCCTAGCCTCACTCTGTACAACCCAGAGCTTGCACCGACGTCCCCGACGCCACGGGCGCACAAACCGCTTGGGAATAAGGTGGAATGCAGGTGGAGGGGGAGGAGGGGTTGGTGTGCTCTGACAAACCCGTTGGCGGTCCCGCATACAGACGTGGTGATCGTTAACGGGCATAAAACATCTGTACTACTAGATACCGGCAGCAACATGTCCATTGTTGCCCGCGATTTGTGCTACCGCAACAGTGGTTAAAATATAAGACTGGTATAACCTGTGTCCACGGAGACATCCGCTGGTACAGGACCACCGTTTGTGTCGTCAGCTACGGAGGTTCAGTTCGGAAGTTAACCATGGCTGTCCATCCTGAGCCTCCACACCCGGTGATACTAGGGCGGGACTGGTCTAAAATAAACAGCAGTAAGTCACATACCACTCCTGGGGATAACTTGGGCCTAGTTATAGACGGGGACGAGCCGTCTCAAGCTGCCTCCACGCCGTGTAATCAGCCGAGAGAGAGAGATGAAGCAGTCGGCCTGAGTGACGTGGCAACTCCCGGGCCGTCGCGTGCCAATACGTCATCCACCAGTGCCGCGGCGGAGTGGGAGGAAACCACACCCCTTGAGGTCGGCACCGACCCTCTCTCCCTTTTACGCTTTCAATTTAGAGAGACGCCGGCTTCCTTTAAAAGGGAGCAGTGGAGTGATGACTCCCTGAAATTTGCAAAAAATGCAGTAGTTCTTGTTAACGGCCAACGCACAAACCAGTCCATGCCACAGGGTCCTCACTTTGTGTTGGAAAATGACCTTCTTTATCGTGTAGCATTGCATGACGGGCAGGAGAGAAAGCAACTGTTAATACCACGGACTTTCCGGCGGCAGGTCTGTGAGTTAGCACACGCCCATCTCCTAGGTGGCCACTTGGGCACCGAAAAAACCCTGGAGCGGATTAAGCTCCGTTTCTACTGGCTGGGAGTCAATGAGGAGGTTCGTCGCTTTTGCGCTTCCTGCCCGGAGTGTCAACTGCGACAGATTCCAAGAAAGGACCGTGCTCCTCTCATTCCCATTCCCCTGATTGATGTTCCTTTCCAGAGAATTGGGGTCGATATAGTCGGACCTCTAGAGCCCGAGGACACAAATACATTTTAGTCCTCGTGGATTATGCTACGAAATACCCTGAAGCTGTTCCTTTGTGCTCAGCCACTTCTAAAGCAATCGCACGGGAATTACTAGGGGTCTTTTCGCGCGTGGGTATCCCCAAGGAAGTCTTGACAGACCAGGGGACACCTTTCACCTCGGAGACGTTCAAGGAGACTCCCAAGTTACTGAGAATAAAGCATTTAAAGACCGCGGTGTACCATCCTCAAACCGACGGTTTAGTGGAGAGGTTCAATCAGACTCTCAAACAGATGCTACGTAAGGTGGTCAGCGAGGATGGAAGGAACTGGGATCAGCTCCTCCCCCTCGTCCTTTTTGCCTATCGGGAAGTCCCTCAAGCCTCCACGGGATTCTCCCCTTTTGAATTACTGTATGGGCGACAACCCCGGGGCATATTGGGTATTTTAAAAGAAGGATGGGAAGAAGAGGCTCTTCCCTCTACAAACATATTAGAGTATATCGCGCAGTTACGCGATAGATTTGGAAAGATACGGCCCCTCCTTAAAAGTCACATGGAGGAGGCTCAAACAGCACAGGTCCGTTATTATAACCGCGGCACGTCTCTTCGGGAGTTCCGCCCGGGAGATCGAATCATGGTCCTAGTGCCTACCTCCCACTCAAAGTTGCTCGCCCATTGGCAAGGCCCCTATGAAGTTAAGGAGAGGAAGGGACTGGTCGACTATTTGGTGAGTCAACCGAATCGTAGACCAAAAGAGCGGGTTTATCATGTGAATCTGCTGAAACCGTGGAAGGACAGGGATCCCGATCCCTCCTCCGGCCAGCCCCGCTCACTCTTTGCTCACACCCACAGCCTTAACTTCGGGGCAGACTTGAGTCCCCGACAACGGCAGGAGCTGGAAACAGTCATCCGGGCCGTTCAGGAGGTAGTCAGTGAGAACCCCAGACGGACCTCTCTGGTTGAGCATAACATTGTGACAGAGCCCGGGGTTATTGTCCGAGAACGCCCGTATCATCTTCCCGAGGCAAAAAGGGCTAAAGTGGAGCTTGAGATCAAGCGCATGCTGGAACTAGGAGTGATTGAGGAAAGTTATAGCCCCTGGTCCAGTCCCATTGTGCTGGTCGGTAAGCCTGACAGGAGTTGGAGGTTTTGCAATGACTTCCGTCGGCTTAATCAAGTCTCCCAATTTGATGCCTATCCAATGCCACGAGTGGACGACCTCCTTGAGAGACTTGGGCAGGCTCGATATTTGACCACACTTGACATGACGAAAGGGTACTGGCAGGTTCCTTTAACGGACTCCGCTAAGGAAAAAACGGTGTTTAGTACCCCAAGCGGACACTGGCAGTATCGTGTCCTTCCATTTGGGTTACACGGGGCCCCTGCAACCTTCCAGCGTCTGGTGGACAAAGTACTCCGGCCTCATAACTCATACACTGCTGCCTACCTGGATGATGTGGTCATCTATTCCAGCACATGGAAGGAACACCTACAGCATGTCCAAGCAGTATTGCGGACACTTGGTGAGGCCGGGCTCAGGATTAATCCCAAGAAATGTTTCTTCGGATTAACCGAAGCCAAGTATTTAGGCTACCTGGTGGGTTGGGGTACCGTAAGGCCACAGTGCTCCAAGGTAGACGCCATTTTGAAATGGCCCCGTCCGCGAACCAAGCGGCAGGTCCAAGCCTTTCTCGGGTTAGCGGGGTAATACCGCCGGTTTGTACCCCGGCTCTCAGAGAGAGCGGCGCCCTTGACTGATTTAACAAGGAAGAGGGCCCCGAACATTGTGGTATGGACTGAAAAGACGCGCTGCATTTAGTGACTTAAAACAGGCCCTTACTTCCGCACCTATTTTGATGGCACCTAACTTTTCTTTGCCTTTCATCCTCCAGACGGACGCTTCGGACACAGGCTTAGGAACAGTGCTGAGCCAAAGCATCGATGGTGTGGAGCACCCCATCATGTACCTGAGCCGGAAACTGTTAGACCGGGAGACCAGGTATGCAGCGGTGGAAAGGGAAGCCTTGGCGATCAAGTGGGCGATTACTCAGCTGAGGTACTACCTGTTGGGCCGGGAATTCACCCTTGTCACAGACCATGCACCCCTACAGTGGATGGCCCTGCACAAGGAGTCGAATCCACGGGTCACCAGGTGGTTTCTTGACCTACAGCCATATAAGTTTTCGCTTGTTCATCGCCGAGGCTCTCTCCATGCCAACGCTGATGCTCTTTCCCGAGTTCACGACCTCTCGGTTAGGGTCGCCCGACCCGACGGGTCTGGGCTGAGTGGGGGGCCTTGTCAGACACGTGCGCATGGGAGGCAGCTAAAGGGCTTGAGTGACGGCAGTTCTGAGAGATGCCGGGAGGTGGCAGAGTGCACTGACTCTTTTTCTTTCTTGCCTGCAGACCATTCCCGGGAGATTCCACCTGACTCTCGTGACATCATTTCCGGGTCCAAACCAATGGAAGGAGTCCTTACTGGCGCCGGCTCCTCTGACGTCACGTCCGGGCCCGAACCAATGGAGAATGAACACATCCCTGATCCTTATGACCTCACTTCCTGTCTTCCCCTTTAAAACCCTGCCCTTTGTCCTTATTCCTCAGTCTGATCTTGGACTCGATTGTATGCACTTCAGTGCTATCATTTTGATCACTACAACTTTGCAGCCAAGGATTTGAGATTATATGGGTGGCTGCCCCAAACCTTTTTCTGTCTCAGACTCGTTTTGTGACAATATATATATATACAGTGGAACCTCGAGATACGAGTTTAATTCGTTCCAGCACTGAGCTCGTATAGCGAATTTCTCATATCTAGAACAAACTTCCCCATTGAAAATAATGGAAATCCAGTTAATCCGTTCCGCACCCCAAAAATATTAACATAAAAATCAATTTTCCTAACAAATAACACTGCTAAATAATATATACTGTAGTCTACCTTTAATAAATAACACTGGTAAATACTATAACTGATTATCAATAAATCTTTAAATAAATAATCCTTAAAACAGTTGTGAAGTGAAGGTTTAAAATACACAAGAATAACAATCCTTTAACACGAGGTTAAAACGTCAACAGGAAGCAGTCTTTAAAAAACAGATGACAATCTGTGCTTCTTCTCTGTTAGCGTCAGCGTCTCACCTGCTTCTCCCATGCGGGCTCTGCAACAGGCGAGACACTCTTAATGCAGCTGACCTTCTCTACACCGTCCTGCTTCAGCTGTTTGGCTCGCCTGTTCAGCTCACTGTTCAGCTACATGCAAGCCTGCACTCGCTCGCTCTCCCGCACCGACTTTCTCCTACTGCTGCTGCTTCCTGCCTGGCTGCCTGCCTGCCACCTCCTCCTCCTCCTCCTCCTCCTCCTCCTGCAACCTCTGTTCTCTCTCCTCTCTTTTCTTTTACTTCTTCTCCCCCTTAACCGGCTTGTACTTCTCTATATATGCGGGGAGGACATGGCAGCTGCAGCCCATCAGCCACAGGAACAATCATGGATGTGGGCAGTTTCCCACCTGTGCACTTAGGTGAGAAACGCCCACACTGCAGATCGCCCTGCGGCTCGCTACAGCTACCATGCCCCCTCGCTAAGCTGCGAGCTATACCCACAGCCTGGCTCGTGGCTTGTTACGTGAGCCAATGCTCGTATTTAGATCTGAATTTTTCGCTCATACTTTCCTCATATCTTGAATTTCTCGTATACAGAGCTGTTTGTATCTCGAGGTTCCACTGTATATATATATATATATATATATATATATATATATATATATATATATATCTATAATAATAAAAGGCAAAGCCCTCACTGACTGACTCACTCACTGACTGACTGACTCATCACTAATTCTCCAACTTCCCGTGTAGGTGGAAGGCTGAAATTTGGCAGGCTCATTCCTTACAGCTTACTTACAAAAGTTAGGCAGGTTTCATTTCGAAATTCAAAGCGTAATGGTCATAACTGGAACATATTTTTTGTCCATACACTGTAATGGAGGAGGCGGAGTCACATATCGCGTCATCACGCCTCCTACGTAATCACGTGAACTAAAAACAAGGAAGAGATTTACAGCACGAGTCACACGCGGGAACGAAGGTAAATGACGTTAATTTTTGACTGTCTTTTAATACTGTGTGAGCATACATATTAACACATGTGCAATTAAACGTGTGCATTTACGGGGTGATTTCTCAGGCTTAAAAGCTCACCTTTTATCAAACGCGGGAAGAAAGGTAACTGACGTTGTTCACTGTCTTTTAATACTGTGTAACCATACATATTAACACATGTCCAATTAAACGTGTGCATTTACGGGGTGATTTCTCATGCTTAAAAGCTCGCCTTTTACTAAAAAGGTAAATGCAAAACTATTTTCAATCAGTTTATTGAAACGCTCCCGTTAAGGATTGCAATAACATATTCGCGAGATAAAAGAACGAAGTAGGGGGAAATGGAGGAACAGCCGCAAACAGCGAAGAGCAAAAAATTAATTAAACAATTGAGAACGGAGCGAGTTAAGCATACAAGCGTGTTCATAAGGGCAACAAAGCACGGTGTAAAACGTAAGTTTAAATTAAGTTAATAGAAATGCTCCCGCTGCGGATTGCAATAACATATTCGTGAGATAAAAGTTTAATGAGAAGACACGAGGTATAAACGAAGCACACGCCGTGGCGCAACGTTAGGGGCAACAGTTTCAACCATTCTATGATCTGCTTCTCGCAACTGAAAGATGGCACATGGCGGATGTTAGCCGACTTGCTGACCGCAACGTTAGGGGCTTCAACTATGGCGCTGACGCCATATCTCAGTGCCAACACTTTGCAGACTGTACTTAAAAGACACGCCCTCCTCACTGGACAGTTAAAAACACCAATCAAACTAACGATGACATCAAGTATTACCCAATCAAAAGTACGAAAGGAGGCATCTTCATAAAATGCGTGTGGGATGATTTGCATGAGACGCTGCTTTAAAAAAAAAATGATAAAAAAAATACGGGATAAATCCCGTCCAGTATTGATTCAAAACGGGACGCGCAATTTCATTCTCAAACGCGGCACGATTCCGTATTTTAAAGGACGGGTGGCAACCCTACAGTGCCAGGTAACCACCCATACAATCAGATTGTGATTCAGACTAGGAATGCAATGAATGTAATTACCCCGATCTACATACAAGGCGAAAGTCTTGCAACATTCAAAGATGATGGTTTGGGATAATTAGTACTTATTAAGTACAACATTGAACATAAAAGAGCTTATGAAGCCTTGAACCGAAAAAAGCAAGATCTCAGAGATCGTAAAAAAAAAAAAGGAGGTAATGTCGTTTTACTCGCTGTAGATTTTACTCAAACATTACCAGTTATTCCACGAGGGAGACCAGCAGATGAACTCAACGCGTGTTTAAAATCCATGCTTCTCCCACGGTCGGTTATATGTCGCGTGTTCTCGGGTAGGTACACCAAAAAATGTATACATTTAAGCATGTAATGGGCAAAGAAAAAATGAGGTATACCCGAAGGCACTGCAGTAGTACTCAATGTAACTTTACTTCTTAAATGTTAATGTTTTACTGTTTAATAATTTATACGCTTCTTATATATTGTTCAAATTCTTTTATGAAAATACCAGTGACAGCGCAATGCACGATAACATGGAGTGAATACACCATACGCATCTGCCCACGGCCGCCCTGGTGTGCGCAGATAGGAGTTGATTCTAAAATAAAATAAACATAAAAACAGTAATACATTCATCACCCATAAAGCGGATAGCAGACGTGACGTATTATATGTGTACCACATTTCAAGTCAATACGTGAAACGGTTTGCAAGCTACATGTGATTTAAAATCCTGGACAGACCAACGAAAAGCCACGGTAGCAAATTATTGAAGAAGATTTTACTGTTTAATAATTTATATTTATATGAAATGTGCTTCTTATATATTACTTCATATTCTCATATGATAATGATGTTAATGTTGTTTATATTGATTTCTATGTTATTGTAAGTGCATCTATGTGTGTATATGTATGTATGTATGTATGTATGTGTGTATATATATATATATATATATATATAAAAAATATATATATAAAAAATATATGTGTATATGTATATATAATATATCTGTATATGTGTGTGTATATAACTTGTGCATCCGGCGCCGCCGTGAGTGGCAGCCTTTTCAGCAGCTCCGTGTATGACTGTATATGTATGTGTACTTTTCTACTTTTATTTTTTTATTTTTATTTATTGATCACTCCTATTACTTTATTTTATGTTGATTCCTTCCCTGGACACACTTACTTTTACAACGTGGGCATGGATTTTAACACGCCGAGACTCGCCTATTCAAGTACTCAACTTCGGGCGCTGAGAACAAATGCCAGTGCCGGTGTGGTTCCATATTTACCCGACGAGGTAAGAAGGCGGTATCGTGGCAGCAGAGCCGGCACTAAGCTAAAAAAGAAGCGGCTTGCGAGAAAGTGGCGTTTCAAGCCTTCGGTGCCTTCTGTGATTCTGGGGAATGTAAACTCAATCTCAAATAAGATCGACGAACTGGCTGCGCTGGTGAAAAATGTAAGGACCTACAGAGAATGCAGTTTGTTGTGTTTCTGCGAAACGTGGCTAAATAACACCATCCCAGATGCCAACGTGGAGCTACCCGGGTTTAGCACCGTTAGAGCGGACAGAGACGCAAGTACCTGTGGGAAGCACAAAGGAGGAGGACTCGCTCTCTATGTTAATACACGGTGGTGTCACTCTGGACATGTTAACGTCAAAATCTCCACTTGCTGCAGGGACATCGAACTGTTGGCCGTAAGTTTACGTCCCTACTACTTGCCCAGAGAGTTTGGACATGTCATTGTTGTCATCGTGTATATCCCTCCTCGGGCAGACGTGGAGTCAGCGAGTGACATCATCCATTCCGCTGTTGCTAAGTTACAAACGCAGCACCCTGAGGCGCTTGTGCTAATCGCTGGAGACTTTAACCATGTGACGCTGGACAAAACATTGCCTGCATTCTCCCAGTATGTGGACTGTAACACCCGGGGAAATAAGACTATTGATTTACTGTATGCAAACGTTAAAGATGCATACAGCGCCACCCCGCTGCCTGCGCTTGGGAAAGGAGATCATAACCTGGTTCAGCTTCAGCCTCACTATAAACCAAAAGTTAGAGTCCTACCTGTAACCACACGATCATTCAGGAAGTGGACCCCGGAGGCTGAGAATACTCTGAGAGAACTTTTTGGAACTACAGACTGGGATATCCTGCAGGGATCTCATAATGAGAACATTGAGGAAGTTGTTGACTGCACTACTGACTACATCAACTTCTGTATGGACATTGTAGTTCCTGTAAGAACAGTACGCTGCTATGCTAACAACAAGCCATGGATTACAAGTAACATCAAGGGCCTTTTGAATCAGAAGAAAAGGGCTTTTAAAGACGGTGATCAGCATGAGCTCAAGCGCGTGCAGAAGGAACTCCGAGTCCAGCTCAGGGCGGCGAAGGAGCAGTACAGGAGAAAGCTGGAGCAGAAGTTGCAGAATAACAGCATGAAGGAAATGTGGGATGGGATGAAGATCATCACTGGCTGCAGCTCGAAGCGGGGTACCACCATTGAGAGAGACGTGAAGAGAGCAAACCAAATGAACAACTTTTTTAACAGGTTTGACCACCCTAACCCACTCTCACTCTCACCTCGGAGTACTGCACCCTCCACACATCCTTCTGCTGATACCAGCATAGGAAAGACATCCCCACCCATAATAACAACAGCGCAAGTGAGCAGAGAGCTGAGGAGACTTCGTGCCAGCAAAGCAGCAGGTCCAGATGGAGTATCGCCACGACTGCTGAAGGTCTGTGCATCGGAGCTGGGGGGTCCTCTACAGCGCATCTTCAACCTGAGCCTGGAACAGGGGAGAGTCCCGAGGCTTTGGAAAAACATCTTGTATCACCCCCAGTCCCAAAGGTATCACGTCCTAGTGAGCTGAATGACTTTCGGCCTGTTGCTCTGACATCACATGTGATGAAGACCATGGAGAGGCTGCTGCTTCACCACCTTAGGCCACAGGTTCAACACGCCCTTGACCCTCTGCAGTTTGCATATCAGGAGAAGGTGGGAGCAGAAGATGCCATCATCTATATGCTACACCGATCCCTCTCTCACTTGGACAGAGGCAGTGGTGCTGTAAGAATTATGTTTCTAGACTTCTCTAGCGCCTTCAACACAATCCAACCTCTGCTCCTTAGGACAAGCTGACAGAGATGGGATTAGATTCATACCTAGTGGCATGGATCGTGGACTATCTTAAAGACAGACCTCAGTATGTGCGTCTTGGGAACTGCACGTCTGACATTGTGGTCAGCAACACAGGAGCGCCACAAGGGACTGTACTTTCTCCGGTCCTGTTCAGCCTATATACATCGGACTTCCAATACAACTCGGAGTCCTGCCATGTGCAAAAGTTCGCTGATGACACTGCTATCGTGGGCTGTATCAGGAATGGGCTGGAGGAGGAGTATAGGGACCTAATCAATGACTTTGTTAAATGGTCCGTCTCAAACCACCTACACCTGAACACCAGCAAAAACCAAGGAGCTGGTGGTGGATTTTAGGAGGCCCAGACCCCTCATAGACCCAGTGATCATCAAAGGTGACTGTGTGCAGATGGTGCAGACCTATAAATATCTGGGAGTGCAGCTGGATGATAAATTAGACTGGACTGCCAATACTGATGCGCTGTGCAAGAAAGGACAAAGCCGGTTATACTTCCTTAGAAGGCTGGCTTCCTTCAACATCTGCAATAAGATGCTGCAGATGTTCTATCAAACAGTTGTGGCGAGTGCCCTCTTCTACGCAGTGGTGTGCTGGGGAGGCAGCATTAAGAGGAAAGACGCCTCACACCTGGACAAACTGGTGAGGAAGGCAGGCTCTATTGTTGGCATGGAGCTGGACAGTTTAACATCTGTGGCAGAGCGAAGGGCGCTCAGCAGGCTCCTATCAATTATGGAGAATCCACTGCATCCACTTAATAGTATCATCTCCAGACAGAAGAGCAGCTTCAGCGACAGACTGCTGTCACTGTCCTGCTCCACAGACAGATTGAGGAGATCGTTCCTCCCCCAAACTATGCGACTCTTTAATTCCACCAGGGGGGGTAAACGTTAATATTTAACATTATACATAGTTATTGTCTGTTTTTTTTCACCTGTATTATTATCATTCTTTAATTTAATATTATTTATTGTATCAGTATGCTGCTGCTGAAGAATGTGAATTTCCCATTGGGATTAATAAAGTATCTATCTATCTATCTATCTATCTATATGTGTATATGTATATATATATGACAGCAACACTCATAACAATGACAACACAATTACATTGACAATCATGTTACGTTATTTTTAAAATGTTTCCTTTACTTTTTCATAACCTCTTTAACACACTACTTCTCCGCTGCGAAGCGCGGGTATTTTGCTAGTATATATATATACAATGATCCCTCGCTATATCGCGCTTCGCCTTTCGCGGCTTCACTCCATCGCGGATTTTATATGTAAGCATATTTAAATATCGCGGATTTTTTGCTGGTTCGCGGATTTCTGCGGACAATGGGTCTTTTAATTTCTGGTACATGCTTCCTCAGTTGGTTTGCCCAGTTGATTTCATACAAGGGACGCTATTGGCAGATGGCTGAGAAGCTAGATTGCTTACTTTTCTCTCTCTCTTGCGCTGACTTTCTCTGATCCTGACGTATGGGGATTGAGCAGGGGGGCTGTTCGCACACCTAGATGATAGGACGCTCGTCTAAAAATGCTGAAAGATTATCTTCACGTTGCTATCTTTTGTGCAGCTGCTTCCTGAAATGACATGCTGCACGGTGCTTCGCATACTTAAAAGCTCGAAGGGCACGTATTGATTTTTGACTGAAAAACAAACTCTGTCTCTCTCTCTCTTTGTCTGCTCCTGACGGAGGGGGTGTGAGCTGCCGCCTTCAACAGCTTTGTGCCGCGGTGCTTCGCATACTTAAAAGCAAACAGCCCTATTGATTTGTTTGTTAGAGATTGTTTTCTCTATCTATGTGACATTCTGTGCTCCTGACACGCACTCCTTTGAAGAGGAAGATATGTTTGCATTCTTTTAATTGTGAGACAGAACTGTCATCTCTGTCTTGTCATGGAGCACAGTTTAAACTTTTGAAAAAGAGACAAATGTTTGTTTGCAGTGTTTGAATAACGTTCCTGTCTCTCTACAACCTCCTGTGTTTCTGCACAAATCTGTGACCCAAGCATGACAATATAAAAATAACCATATAAACATATGGTTTCTACTTCGCGGATTTTCTTATTTCACGGGTGGCTCTGGAACGCAACCCCCGCGATGGAGGAGGGATTACTGTATATATATATATATATATATATATATATATATATATATATATATATATATTTATACAATAGATAATAATAGATATGTACGTATGTCAATGTGTGTCACTATTACATGACAAACTCAGGAGGTCAATTGCCAATATTGCTCTCTCCCACCCAGCAGGACCTGGTTATTTCCAGAGAGATTTCTAGGACCCCTTGACTTCTAGCGTAACTCTCAATTTAGCTGATTATTAGCCGCATTCTTAGTCTGTACAAAAACTCTCCAATAATTCCACCATGGCCACATGTTACACTACTAAATTTGAGAGGCAAACTTGTTGTACATCAGTCATGAATCAACCCTTCAAGGTTTTACTATCCCATCATGTCTTGTGTTTTTGTGAGTAATAGCATAATGTTATTCAAAACCTTACTGAAAGACTGAATCAGGGGTCACATAATTTAAAGCAGTAATGATTTCAAGTTACATTGTATAAAAATATAAAAATGGATAGCATGCCTTTAACAGAACCTGAATGAAAAATCCACAAACCCTTTCTGGAGAGTTTATTGATGCTATAAAGTAAATTGAGGATGAGCCACTTCTTCCTGTAGATTATAGTTATTTTGTAAGGTCTCTAGGGGCTTAATTTCGCTGTATTATTGTTAGACACAATTTGCTTTCCTGAGTAAACAATGGTGATCATTTGATCTTAATCAGGGAGCAACTGGCAATCTCAGTTCTAAAGAAAATATAATTTTGACTCTTTTTGGAGAGTTTCATAAAACCAAAGAAATAATTTTAAAAAGCATATTCTGGACAGCTATTTGGAAAGATGATGAAAAGGTTCTTATTATTATTCTTTAAATTCTAAATGTGGATTTTCTTTAGGAATAAAGCCAGAGACACACAATATTTACTTTCCACTGTGGTAGGTGAACAAGGTAGGAAAATTGCCATCTAAACCATTGAAAGCTGTAGACAGAGGTTAGCTTTCATTGGCTTCGATTTTTATCTTTGCTCCAGCTACTATCTGTTTACCATCCCATAAATGTTGTGCTGAAATTCTGATACTTGTCATTTTTTATGGTGTTCTTTTTATCAAATTATATTTTATAATTTTGGGAGTCTCCTTTCTTTTTGATGTAAAGTATAATTTAGTAGTGGATAACCAGCAATAAAGTGTCATGAAAATACACAGAGAAAGTCAGCCTAAATGTGTTTGCCTTTGATCAAGCTTCAAGCTTTTGAGAAAGGGCCCAAGATTTGTGCCTTAATGAGCCTGGTATCACTTTGTTCCCTGAAAGTGGATCAGATCACAACTGGATGTCTGGAAAAAAAATATAAAGCAAAACCAAGAAACCTGTTTGATTTACTTCTCCAGCCCAGCTCTTGCCATGCATATTGGCTCCATGAAGGCGCAGAGACATATTCTGGTGATGCCAGAATTTCTTAATCACTGTTTCCAAAAATGGTTTTCTAAGTACAGATGAGTCATTTTTTTGCAGTTTTTAGAACATGTGCAGTATTTTCTTTTGCATTTTATAAACTTGAAATCACATCTTCCATGATTCTTTGACTTCAAAGGAGAGCAGTCCTTCTGAAATTATAAAAACATATTGTATTATGTTATTACTACAAATGGTAATCATGATGATTTTCTGATGTTTTAGTAAAAAAAAAATATTTGAGAACTACTGGAAAGAACAAAAGATATTTCCATTAAGCAATACATCTGTTTTATATAGTGCCTTAGACAGTAAGTATTAAGGCAAATCACTTTATACCATACAGTTTAAATATTAGAAAAGTGGAGAATGTCTATACGATTGGTATGAAAAGTAAAGCAATATAGGCAGTGAGTGGTAAAAAAGGGCTAAAGGAGAGGATATGGAAGAGAGGAAGAGGTAGATTTATATTGATAATAACATAACCTAAAAGAAAATATATAGTAGTAGTAGTAGCAGTGCCCCTCATTTTAGGTCACTCCACTGTGTTCCTGTTGCAGCAGTAGTAGTTAGTAGATCAGCACGTATGGATTGTTAGGGATGGCTGGGAGCCTGTCCAGGCTGGGATGCCCTCATTTGGAAAGGACAGGGGGAGACAGCATACATAGGGCATTGTCTCCCCTAGAACGCTTGATGGCAGCCTCCCTGGGTTGAAGCAGTACCTTGGATTCCCACAGGGCATCATGAGAACTGGAGTTCTTTGGCTCAGCCCTGTTGGATTCCACCAGGGGGTGCTCCGGGGACTAACGAGCCCTTCTTTATGGGGCATCCTCCTTACCCAAAAGTGCTATCGGGGCAAGCCTTTGGGACACTGGATGTACTTCTGAGGATTACTTAAAAGGAGCTGCTTGCCACTGCTCAAGGAGCCAGAGTAGGGAGGAATGAGGATGAACCTTGCATGGAGGAGTGATGGAAGCAGAGATCAACAGAGAGAAGAGAGATAGAAGACAAAGTATTGATGTTTATTGTGCTTGGTGCTGTGGGAAACACATATTGGAATAGTTTCCAATGAATAAACCTCTCTTTGTGCTTTAACCCTTGTGTCCAAGCCTTTGTGTGGGGTATTTGGGGAACTGGAGCACCCCCTGGTGGCCACAGTATATAGAGGCACTCATAGGTTCCTATGCTCCTTCTCACCCACTAACATCTGCTAATGAGCAGCTTCCCCTGATACTACTTCTGTGTGGCATCAAATCCCAAGCCACACTCTTTTCTAATGTAACTCTTAGCTGGGGAAACGAGTTGCCCACTTCCATCCAAACTGCTAACTCCATCAATATGTATAAACGTTTGAAGACTCAATTATTCTGTAAATATCTATTTAACTGATAATACATTTAATGCTAAGTTCTTAATAGCCAAGAAAGGAGTAATTAGTCTTGTGTCAAGTTTGTAACCTTACCCTGTAGCACTTTTTTAAGAATAGTCCCCTAGACTGATGTTTACTTGATTATGTTGACCTCTTTTGTAAGTCGCTTTACATAAATGATCTGGACAGAAATATAAGCAACAAGCTGGTTAAGTTTGCAGATGAATCAGCCAAAGCATTACTGAGGGAATTGGATAGCATACAGGCTTAGGCCGATTTGTGGCAGATGAAGTTTATTGTAAGTACATGTGAAGTATTACACAGTAAAAATGTAGAGAAAAGCCAAGCAAAATGACACCTTTTATTGGCTAACTAAAAAGATTACAATATGCAAGCTTTCGAGGCAACTCAGGCCCCTTCTTCAGGCAAGATGTAATACAGAAACTGGAGTTTCCTATGTTTATATACACACTCTAGGACAAGAAACAACATTGCCCATAAGCACTGTGACTTTAAAGTCCTTCTCACAGTGTCCATGGCTGTTGAAGTGGGCCGCCACAGGAACATCTGTGTGGCCATGTTTAATGTGGAACCTGTGTAAATTCATTCTCTGGCGGAGTGTTTGTCCAGTTTCTCCCACATAGAGTGCAGTGTCAGGACATTTCATGCAGAAAATGAGGTAGACTAAATTAGATGATCTGCAGGAAAATGACTTTAAAGTCACAGTGCTTATGGGCAACTTCAAAACACAGCAAGAGAGAAAAGAATGGGAAGTTAAACTCATGCTAAAATTTAATACTTTACAACATGGATTGAATAAAGACAAGAGTTTTATGGCCAGATATGAGGATTGTTTACATCTCTCGGAATGATAGACAACCTGTCTACAGACCCACATTGTTCTGAAAAAAACTCATTACAAACTTCAAAAGACTTTGTTGGACAGTTATCTTATCCAGAGATCTTGACAATACATTGTTCTTTTCTCTCTTGTTAAATTAACCCTAGCCTGAATGAATCTATTAATTTTTTACATTCAAAATTTCTCATTTAAATATTTACCAATGTTGTTTCTTGTCCTAGAGTGTGTATATAAACATAGGAAACTCCAGTTTCTGTATTACATCTTGCCTGAAGAAGGGGCCTGAGTTGCCTCGAAAGCTTGCATATTGTAATCTTTTTAGTTAGCCAATAAAAGGTGTCATTTTGCTTGACTTTTCTCTACATTCATAATGGCTAACACGGTACAACACCCTAGTACTACAGTAAAAATGTTAAGTTTGAATTCACAATGAGAGGTCTGAAAATCAAAAGTACACCTTATGAGAAGGATTTAGGAGTCGTAGTGGGCTTGTCGCAAGCAAGAATGTTAGGCTATACAGCATGATGTATATACAACAAGCTAAAGGAGGGTATGCTTAAGCTCACCTAGGCCTCACCTAGAGTACTGTCTTCAGTTTTGCTCTCCATATTACAAAAAAGACATAGCAGCAGTAGAGGAAGTCCAGAAAGTTGTGAGTTATGAGGAAAGATTGAAGGAGTCGACCCTTTCAGTTTTAACAAACAGAGATTAAGAGGTGACATGAATGAAATGTTTCAAATTATGAAAGGAATTGGTGCAGTTCATCCATTCTGCGAGGGATGATCAAAAAGTTTCTGCACTTTTATATTTTTATTGTAAACGGGGGAAGGCGGGAGGAGGAGTAATTGGGCATTAAAAAGTTGGTACAACGCTGGGAAGGTGAAAATGAAGGTGACTATGTAGAAAAGTGATGTAATTTGTTTTTGAGATTCTTAATAAATAGAGTTAAAAAAAAGTGCGGAAACTTTTAGAACGCCCCTGGTATTACTTTAAAATGTGTACAACAAGAACATGGGGACACAGAAACTTGTTAAGGGTAAATTTCGCAAAACAAAATTGGGAGGTTATTCTTCACACAGAAAACTATAGACACATGGAATAACTTACCAAGTAATGTGGTGGACAGTGGGACTCTAGGGACATTCAAAACTCGACTTGCCCTTTGTTTTGAGGGAATGAGGTGGATAGGATTGGTAAGTTTTTTGTTTTGTTGAATGGTCTATTCTTGTTAAAAATTTTTCTAATGTTCACATGTCCTAAAAAATATCTGCCATGTGAATAAATATAAATATGAATATAGCAATAGGGGCAGCACGGTGGCACAGTGGGTAGCGCTGCTGCCTCGCAGTTGGGAGATCTGGGGACCTGGGTTCGTTTCCCGGGTCCTCCCTGCGTGGAGTTTGTATGTTCTCCCCGTGTCTGCGTGGGTTTCCTCCGGGCGCTCCAGTTTCCTCCCACAGTCCAAAGACATGCAGGTTAGGTGGATTGGTGATTCTAAAATTGGCCCTAGTGTGTGCTTGGTGTGTGGGTGTGTTTGTGTGTGTCCTGCGGTGGGTTGGCACCCTGCCCAGGATTGGTTCCCTGCCTTGTGCCCTGTGTTGGCTGGTATTGGCTCCAGCAGAACCCCGTGACCCTGTGTTCGGATTCAGCGGGTTGGAAAATGGATGGATGGATATAGCAATAGTACTATGTTCACATGTACAGTGAAATTCTTACTTTCATGTCTCACCAACTTGGGCACCATAATAAACATGTATGAATTAAAACAAATATCTCCATTTTATTTTAAAACTTCTCTGATGTGCTACTCACCCATTTACATACCACTCATTTAGCCTTAATGAATATATGGAGAGAAAAACTTCATTGTAGTTAGTAATGTAGTACTATTTTGTCATAACAAAGAAAGAGCAAGAACCTCATTAACAGAAATGTACTAGACAGTACAGAGGTTCATAAATGCATGAAGGGATGGGTCCATCAACATTTTTGAACAAGACAAACTGTGCAGAAGAGGGCTGTGTTCAGTGTTCTTTTATCTCCAGATTCTAACACAGTTAACTATTTGCTGAAATTAAATTGATGTGATTTAAGCCAAATGAGGAGTTACATAAGCAAAGAACAGATGAGAATAATGTTTTGAAAGTATTTCTGATATTCTGCACTTGTAGGTTTATGACCTTTTCCTTTTCAAAATGCCACCTTTCCCAAGGTAGATGCAAAAATGTCTCAAAGATACGCACCAGTAATATTTTCCATATTGTCTTTAAGGGAGTGGCTGCAAACCAAATCACACAGCACTGGAAGAAGGACGCTGTGGGGCAATTGCTTCAATTTATTTCAGTACTACCATTGCTAAAGAAACAACAAGCATGGATGCTGTTACAAAATAGGATAAAATTATTGGGTGTGACAAATTTGAAGATGAATCAGAAACTTGTCTTCCCACATAAGTACATTTGAAACTCTTGACCTTAAGTCTTTTTCTGTTATGCAGCCATTACATATATAAGACAGGAATTTACGTCATGGAAATATTTATATACCTGAATGCCGATGTATATTAAAATGTTAATGAAATCTAACACTGATTTATATAAATTCTGTATTACTACTTATAAAGTCAAGTCAAGTTGCGGAGCATGCACTGGTACAGTGCGTTGCTGCACGCACCACACGACGAAACAAATCAGGATCCCAATTGGCAAGCCACCAGGCAGACACGCAGTCCAGTCCTACCCTCCAGAAATAACCCTCAATCTGCCGCAGCCAGGTGTTACGTGGGTGACCCCTTGGCCTGGTCCAACCACTCGGGTCCCCAACAATGAAGATCCTACGAGCTGGATCACCCTCGGGGAAACGCGCCACATGGCCGTAGTGCTGTAACTGACACTCCCTCACAATGTACTTATAAAGATATACAACAAATCTGCATACCGGAAAAGGCCCAACCTACATTGAACACTTTGGGATATTTGTAGAAGTGAGTCAGCTTAACAATAGGATAAGAGTTAGCTTGATGTTTTACTTCTGATAGAGCAGTCAAGTTTTTTCCTGTATAATACTGAAAAAGTGTCAGTCACATTGCACACTGATCAAACAGCCAGTGGATAACCATATGTTTTTGTTCCTGTGCCACCATGTCTTGGATCTGTGCTGTAACTTACATTTGACAGCTTTTAAAAGTACCTCTGAAGGAGTGTGCCAAAAGGTGGGTAAACAGTACAGCACAGTATGTGCATGTGTCTCTAGAAATTCCAACTTACTGTCAAGTCTGATGGAGTCTAAAGAATGGGATTGATCTGACAGAGATTTACTTTAATGGCAAATTCAGAGGACATAAACCTGGATGCAAAATAGTGAAATGGACTGGTACCACCTTATAAAACCCTTTGGACAGCCTGAAAGTCTAATAATCAAAATTGTGTAGGGTCCCTGAAAATAAATTTGAAAAATGTGTTATGGTGTTATAGATCACACATTACTGGGTATGCGAGAAAGTCAGAGCAGCTGTCAGACAGCTCTGCACAGTCAGGGTGGGAAGACAGCTGTCTGCATGTTTTTCACAGGGTGTTGCAGGGCTAAATGCTTGAGATCCAGCAGACTGTCCAGGAGGGAAGGGAAGGGAAGCACATCCTTTATCAAGCCACAAGAAGATTTCCAAGACTTGGTCTTTAGCAATGCTGAAGAGTGCGATGGTGGATAGCAGAAAATGAAGGAGATTGCTGGTAGGGTGATATGAATGGTGTTCCCATTGTATGGTAACACTGTGTTACCCACAAAATGACATGCTTCTGAATGTGGTGCTCTTAACTAACTGGAGCTTACATATTGGTCTATGGGAAGATAAAAAATTGGTTCATGGCACACAGTTACTTTAATCCATATGATTAAATAATTATTTTAGCATTGGACACATGAAGTCTAATTGCGTATCTCTCATGAAAGTGTCACGTCAGAAGAACGAGGTGACTTAGCTTCTGTTTACAAATTGCATGTCCATGTATGATGCAGGCAGTCTGCTCAAGATATTCATATCTTCAGTGACAGCATTCTAAATATATTCCATAGTACTTGACAAACAAACACTGTAGGACTACAGGACCCATTGAATATTTTGCACAATGAGTAAATTATGGTACAGTATGATACGATAATTCAAACAAACGTGAAGGCAAAAAAAAACTCTTTGTCACAATATTAGTAATGGTGAAACCCTAAACTTCTTTCTGTTACTTTTTCATTTTAGATTGATCAAGATAGATGATTTTTTTCAATATTGTTCCCTTATTTGGAGACTGATTAACAAAGTATCTAGGTGACAGCCAGAGCATCATACTGTACATTGCACAGTGCCTAGCAATATTCAACATTCATAGTAAAAAAAAAATGGTAGCATCCATAAGAAGCCAGAAAAACAAATTAAAGCAACAATAGCAGAGTAAACAAAAACAATTGGTTACATTTCAATACTTCTCACTCTAGGTACACCACTTCAGAGAATGATTAGTCAGAAGGAGTAACTGTAATGACAGAGTCCATATCTATTTTGTCCAAGTACTTAAATCCTGCAGGTTTCAAATTGAAAATTCTGCCCATTTCTCTCAAGGCCACACCCCTCAGAAGTATTCATGCAAATTACTGATTTAATTGTCTTACCTTAAGCTCCATATGCTACTTAAATCAGGAACACTGGGACATTAATGTTAAGTGGTATTTTCTGCATGGCTAGCCAAACAGGTTGTGAACTTCAGTGGGCTTTTATAAATTTTCCCTCTTTTTCCTTGAAAGTGGTGCATTGGTCTGAACACAGGTTAATGGGCTCCTGCCTACAAGCAATGAAGCACACTGATGAAGGAGTCACTGTATAGCGATCTCAGTGGATACATCTAGTAGTCTTATACTTAAACACTGATCCCATTTTTGTTTTTGCAGTGTCTCCGTATTCTAAGTGGCTTCAAAATACTGGTAAGTAGAAAGGAATCTGAAATAGATGACATATGGTACGTTTTAATTTTGGGGCTCTTATGTTTAACTCTGCAACTTCTTACACTTTGGACAGTTCCATAAACCAAGCTGGCACGTGAACTGCAAATTTCTTAATAATAAGTGGCCATGCAGAAATTCAGCAAAAAAAATTCTCTGGATGATATAACTTCTTATTAAGTGCTGCATGCAAATCGACTTTCCTTCTGCTATAACAAATCAGCTTGTCTCGTCTAACGCTGGGCAAAGGTTACTCTGTCAGCCTCTGAGATCTTCCTTTCATCATTTTTATAATATCCACAAGAAATTGTGTGCCTGAGCGTATTTGTGGTGACAAACTTTAGTTCCATGATTGTGGATCATCTGTTCGTAGGTTCGTCTTGTTAAATTTGACATTTGCCTTAAAGTAATGCTTACTGACCCTTCTTTTTTCTGTAAAATGAAAGGGTATTGCTTATTTTGGGGCTGAAATTTGAGTGAGATCATTAACTCTTTTAGGGCTAATTATTATTTTTTGTTTTCCTTTTGTCCCAGGCCTGAATATTTTTCCAAAAAACTCAGTTTTCTAAAAAGCAATGGATTCACACATAAAATAACATAAAATATTTATTTATGACAAATGTCACTCTATTTTATGTTCCATGAGCCCTTACAGTGTGTAAATTCATATCTTTATTATACACCTGTTTGTCTCATCACTCATAAGCTGAAAGGCACTTTCTGGAAAAAAAAAAAAAACAGCCTGAAGTAGTCGAGTGGCTGGTAATCCGCAGTGTCTGCCAATACGCTGTGTCGTTTGATGAAGCCCAGTAGCTACGGATGTACATCTGTGTGGTCTTCCCAAGGCAAACATTACCGTTCTACCGTTAGTTACACGAGCATGTTCAGCATTGCAGTCCGCTGGGTGCAGGTTAGCTGATGCAGTTACCTGTCGTTCATTTTCGATTTCCAGATCGTTTGTGTCAAAATTAGAGTTTGATAAGTCAGAGTCCGATTCAGCAATAATAATACACAAAAAAATAAATATATGCAGAGTATTTTGCTTTGCGCATTCACTTCGCACTCTTGCCGATATTGCTGCCATTCTAGACAACGTTTGCTCTATACTACTGACGCACACGCAGGGATTTGATGTCAAGTCAATGAGTCTAACAGTCCTCTAAGCAAAGAGGGTCTACCCTGTAACGTAATGGTCAGATTTATTGATGTTTACAGCTTTTACCGCCCTCTGTACCTGAATGTTGACTTTAGTTAACATCCACCCTCAACTCCTTGTGTCGACAAAAGTCGACATCCACCCTAAAAGAGTTAAGGGAACTCATCTATGATAATATGGGGATTGTTATGAAATGAAGTTTCCAGAGATGTAAAACAGTTGTGAGGTCTCCTAAAATAAGCAAGGGAGCAGGCCAGGATCCTAACTGGACTGACCAGTAGAGGCTCACTTAAACTGAGCCAGGCCCCTACTACTGCCTGATGGGGTCAGCTGAAACAAGCCCCAAAAATATGGAGCAGGCAAAATAACACTAAATATATCAAAATATATCAAAAGCCCCAAAAAGGGAGGATAATCTTTATAAATCAAGGATTTATACAACAAAGAGAGCAAAATGAATGACAAGGACGTTGTCTCAAAGTAACTCTAAGCAAACAAATCCCAAAATGATATCCAAAAATTAGAATTCTTAATTAGAGCAAGAATACCTGTATAGAAAAAACAGTAAATCCATAAAGAAAGCAGTACTTAGAAAACTCCTGAGAAAACAAATGATCTCCTGCTCTTAAGCCTACTCAGCTCACTTACAATATACAGAACATTAAAAGAGACAAAATATAACTATGGAATTCAAATTAAACCAGAAGATATAAGACATTAGGCACTAAGACATGGAAAATAATAACTGATATAATACACCTAGTTTTGAACCAGTACAATACATAACAGGTATTATGCTTTAGTTCCCAGAATAACAGTGCTTGACTCAACCACCTCCGGGCCCTGCTGTAGTGCAACATAGAAGGGAATGGTCCACTCTCAACTGTTGCCAAAAGTATTGTACAGTATGGCATCAATGAATCTTGAACATCTGTCTGATTGGCAGACTTTAGAAACATAATTGTCCCACGGATTCTATACCTGAGAAGCCATAGCTGAAAGGTTGAGAGATTGAGTTGCCCAGGCCAGACAACTACTGTAAACAGTTAAAACCTGCCGAAAGGGTATCAAGATATTCTACACCCTAGAAAGCCTACATCTGTGCTGAAAAGAACAAGAACTAATGTTGGCAGTCTCACCAAGACATTCCACTATTCTGTAGGATTCATTCAGCTGTTGGTTTATTTTTTTTCTTTGTTTCTTCAGATTGTAGTCCTGCATTAAAAAAAACAAACAATGTCTCAGTTGGTTTGCTCTTTTTGTCTTACTACCCCTCTCCAATGCTTCTGGTGGCTGGAGGCAGAAGGTTCACTTTCTGTTATTATGTTTTAGCTACGATCCAATCTTAGTTGAAGATCTGTTTTGTTCATTGTTGATTATTCTATTTATGTTTGGTTAATTATTTGTATTATTCCTTTTTTGTGATATTAGTCTCTAAACCTTTATTATGTTCCATGTATTTTGTGGGTGGTTCTCTAAGTGGTGAGACCACCTGCCCATCACTGCCAGAAACTGCTCTCAACCGTATAAAGGCAAATGTTTGGTGAGTGTTCCTTTGTGATTTTTCTTGTGGTTTTGTAATTTATTGGATTTTTTGACCGTTTTGCTCTGTCTAAGGATTCTGATTCATGGATTGTATTTTTTGGGACTTGTTCACTGTGGGTTGCCTATTTGGCAATGCCTCTTTTTTGCCTTTTTGTGTTCTATGGAGCCTCGTGTTATTTCAGAGCTTTTTCGTAAAGAATAAATCTTTTATTTTATATAGACAGTATGTGTTACCAGCTGGGGTTTTTGATGGGAGTTCCCCCTCTAGTGGGCCTTAACGGTACTATTCAGGACTTAAATGTTTTGAAACTTTTCAAGTGGCACAACATCGGTAAGGATGTTGTTTTCAATAAACAGAATTCCTGTCAGATACCAGAGTGCACATAGCTTTTAAAGCTGGCTTCTGTGGCAATTTAATTAATAGTCTTGTTATTCTTGTTATTTTGCATTTCCTTTTTTACTAAACCATTGAAGCATATTTACTGATTCTCAAGTAAGTCTCCAGAACACAGGTGTTTGAAGAAAGGTTTGAGAGATGCTAGTATCTTTTGGATGTAGTATTATTATTATTATTTTTTTTTTGCTTTCCTTGTTCTACACTTTCTTGGTTTTCAGAGTGATGCAGTCCAAAGAATCTGTGGCAGGTAGTGGGCTGTTGTCATGAATCAGAGTCAGAACCATGGTGAAGGGCATGATGTGAATTTCCCCTTGGGATTAATAAAGTATCTATCTATCTATCTATCTATCTATCTATCTATCTATCTATCTATCTATCTATCTATCTATCTATCTATCTATCTATCTATCTATCTATCTATCTATCTATCTATCTATCTATCTATTAAAACATGATGTCATTAGTCAGAATGTTATTAACTGAGTCATGACTGTCCACGAATCCAAACAGGACCCATAAAACAGAGCAGAACAGCTGTAGTGAGTAATAAATTTGACTTTAAAGCACAAAATGATTAGTTTAGTCCCCATTTCTGGCTCACTGTGTGACTTAAGCTGTTTGTGGTGCAATTGTAAAATATATATATATATATAAACAAGTCATGGAGTAAAGAAGATACAGTAGGTAGTCAGCTAAGGCAGTTTACCTTAAACCTCAAGGTTTCTGGTTCAGTCCTCCTCTGACTCAATGTATGAAACGTTATTCAACTTGACTGCGCTTCAATTGAAAAGACATCATAAGGACAATTATGGTGTATCCTGAGTGTGTAAGTCACCTTGGAATGCTGTGTCAGCCTAATATATAGTACAATGATAAAACATGGCGCCGGAGAGAGGCGACGTGTTGCGTGCTGCTCCTCGCAGACTTGTGTCTGTATTTTTGTTATTGTCGCTGTTTGTACTTTCCTGTTCGCTGTTATTAAGTATGACCGTACAACATTGGTAAACATCGGAGCAACAAAGGCACAAGTCACTGCTTTTGAAGTTATCGACCATGGGCTGCTCGCCACAATAACTCGAGACCAAGGTAGCGGATGTGACCCACCCAACCACTCCCGGAGGATGAGGAGGAGGAGAAAACGTGGCTGGAGTGCCGGGATCCAAGCGAGGACAAAACGTTGAGGACTGCAGCTTCCAGTGCCTAGCATTTTCGTGGCCAATGCCCAGTCACTGGACAACAAACTAGACAGTCTCCGTAGTAGACTTTGCTTTCGGCAAGATATGCATGACTGTTGTATTTTCTGCCTCACAGAAACATGGCTCACCGCCTGCACGCCGGATTCGGCTGTCCAGCCAGACGGCTTCTCTATCCACCGCGCTGATCGGTCAGTCTCCTCCGGGAAAAAGAGAGGTGGTGGGGTATGCTTCCTCATCAACAACGCATGGTGTACGGATGTGGAAGTAATTTCACAAAGCTGTTCACCGGATCTGGAGTGTCTGATTATCAAGTGCCGGCCTCTTTAACTGCCTACGGAGTTTACAGCTGTACACATGGTGGCTGTTTACATCCCCCCACAAGCAAACACCAGCACCGCACTAAAGGAACTGCACATCCTCATTACAGATTGTGAAAACACACACCCTGAAAGTCTGGTTATCATCGCTGGGGACTTCAACAAAGCAAGCTTCAGGTCTGTTAATTCCAAATACTACTAACAGTTTACAGCTGTACACATGGCGGCTGTTTACATCCCCCCACAAGCAAACACCAGCATCGCACTAAAGGAACTGCGCATCCTCATTACAGATTGTGAAAACACACACCCTGAAAGTCTGGTTATCATCGCTGGGGACTTCAACAAAGCAAGCTTCAGGTCTGTTAATTCCAAATACTACTAACACGTCTCCTGTCCCACCAGGGGTGCTACACTGCTACACGGCACACAAAAACGCGTATCGCTCGCTGCCACGGCCGAACCTCGGCCAGTCAGACTACCGCCCTGTGCTGCTACTCCCCGTTTACAAGCAGCAGTTGAAGCATGCAGAGTCGGTCTTGCGAGAGGTGCACTGTTGGACCCCGGAAGCGGAGGAGAAACTTAGGGACTGCTTTGAATCTGTGGATTGGGAAGTTTTCAAAGAGTCCTCTGAGAATCTGGATGAGTATGCCACAGTTGTCGGAAAATGTGTGGATGACTGCGTACCCACAAAGTCTGTACGCGTATTTCCCAATCAGAAGCCCTGGATGTGTGCTGAAGTACGCCAGCGGATCCGTGAGCACAGCAGTGCATTTCACTCTGGAGATACACAGGCATACAAAAAGAGCAGGTATGATCTCTGAAAAGCCATTAAATACGCAAAGCGCCAGTACGCCCAAAACTGGACTCTCAGTTTAACAGCACAGCAGACGCTCGTCGGATGTGGCAGGGTATTCAGCTGATCACGGACTACAAAACCCAGACACATGCGGCCACAGCTACCGCCGCTTCACTCCCGGATGAGTTGAACGTGTTTTTCACTCACTTCGAGCTCGCTAACATGGACAGGCCTGTGCAACCCCCTGCAGCGCCACAAGACTCCAGCCTGAGGCTCTCTGAGGATGACATGAGGAAGACTTTTTCCCGACTCAGCATCCGCAAAGCACCCGGCCCAGACGGAGTCTCAGGTTGCGTTTTAAAAACATGTGGCGACCAGCTACCAGTCTTTACGGCAGTTTTTACGGGTATTTTTAACACATCTCTGAGAGTTTCATCTGTCCCCACCTGCTTCAAGCATACAGTCATCATCCCTGTCCCAAAGAAAAATAAAGTATTCTGCCCTAATGATTACCACCCAGTAGCACTTACTACCATAGCCATCAAGTGCTTTGAGAGGCTGGTGCTAGAACACATCAAGGACATCATCCCTGACAGTCTGGACCCCCTCCAGTTTGTCTCCCGTTACAACAGGTCCACTGAGGATGCCATCTCCATAACACTTCACACCACCCTGTCTCATCTGGAGAACAAGAACTGTTATGCCAGGCTGCTGTTTGTGGACTACAGCTTTGCATTTAACACCGTCATTCCATCCCAGCTCATTGCTAAACTCCTGGATATGGGGCTTAGCTCTTCACTGTGCAACTGGGCACTGGACTTCCTCACCGGCAGATCTCAGCAAGTGCATATTGGTGGAAAAACCTCCTCCATCATCACCATCAACACTGGCACCCCTCAGGGCAGCGTGCTCAGCCCCTTGCTTTACTCTCTCTTTACATGCATGACTGCATAGCTAAATAAAGCTCTAACACCATCCTCAAGTTTGCTGATGATACCACTGTAATAGGTCTGATCAGCGAGGACGATAAGACAGCCTACAGGGAGGAGGTCAGACTCCTGGAACAATGGTGTCAGGACAACAACCTCAACGTTAGCAAAACTAAGGAGATGATTGTGGATTTCCGCAAACAGGCAACAGAGTACAGCCCCATCTACATCGGAGGTGAGGCTATGAAGCAGGTCTGCAGCTTTAGGTTCCTCGGAGTCAACCTCACTGATGACCTTAAATGGGCAAGTCACACTGCGGCAGTAGTCAAGAAAGCCCAACAACGCCTCTACTTTATCAGAAGAATGAGTAAAGCCCGGATGTCCCCCACAACCCTGTGCAGATTCTACAGGTGTACTGTGGAACCCATCCTGACAGGATGCATCACATCCTGGTACAGCAACTGCTCAGTTCAGGACTGCAGAGCTCTGCAGAATGTGGTGAATACAGCACAGCAGATCATGGGCACACAGCTCCCTGCGATCCATGACATCCACACTACATGTTGTCTCAGGAAAGTGAACCGTATCAGGCGGGACCCCAGCCACCCTGCACTGTCACTTTTCACCCTCCTCCCATCAGGGAAGTGACTAAAGTCCATTTGGTGGCACACCTCCAGGTTCAGGAACAGTTTCTACCCAACTGCAATCAGACTCATGAACAATCGGTAACCTTGTGTCACCTCCACTGCTACCTGCACATATACTTCTCCCACTGTCTCTATTTATTCCTAGGATTCTGGTTTTATTTATTTACTTACAGTGATCCCCCACCTATCACAGAAGTTAACGTTCCTCCCGCGATAGGTGAAAATCTGCGCTATAGAAAGACCACATTTTTTTATTATAGTTTAAGCCTTAAAATACCCCCCACACGCTTTAAACACATGTAAACTTATTAAAACACACTTTGTAAACACATATGATATGTGGATGTCGGGCTAAGGATATGAGTAACATCTCTCTATTATAAAACATTTTAACGTCACGCAAGACAAGGCAGTGAGACAGAAGGACAGCTGCAGTACAGGCTTTTAAACGATTGACATGCAGAGCGACAAGAAGAACAAGCATCTTGGCAGAAGCAGCACAAAGCCAGCACAAAGTCCACTTCTCCTTAGCGTGAATTCAACTTCCCCCCCCCTTCACAACGCGAAGTGGCAGGAGCGTAGCGCGCCTCTGGGGTAAGGTGGGGGGGTTTGAACGAAGCGATTGAGACCAGATCATTTCGGACAGACACTTTGATGACACGCCCTACTTACAAACAATTTAAAACAAGTTCACTGACATCTAACCTAGCAGTTGTTGGAATGCTTTTGGCGAGAAGCAGAACATGCAGCTTGCCAGTAGCAGCTGCAGAAACCCAGCAGATGATCCGAGCACTTCTCCTTAGCATGCTTTCAGCTCTCAACCCACCCCCAACCCCCGCCTTCAGAACACGCAGAGAGACAAGCAGAACAGGCATCTTGGTAGAAACAGCCAGTAGCTGATCTGTCCATTTCTGCTTAGCGTGCATTCAGCTCCCCCCCTTCACAAAGCGAGCGGCAGAGACGCGAAGTGGCAAAAGGACATCTGCTGTACAGGCTTTTAAGTGATTGATGCAAAGTGCGACAAGCACAACACACAGCTGGCCAAAAGCAACAGCACGACACCATTGAACCGATCGCATCTCTTTAGCGTGCGTTCAGACCCCCCCTTCACAACACAAGCAGCATTATAAGTGTCGCGAGAAAGAGATTTAACCATGCCCAGGGCAGGAAATAAAGGACAAATATTGTTTTTACAAAAGTTTTAAAGTAAAAATGAAAATAATGCATATGTAACAATTCCCATGAAAATAACAATCACTTTAAATTGTTTATCCGGTAAACCAAACCCGGGGGTGGGCAAGCGAAGCGAGCACGGGGGCTCCGCCCCCTAGTAATAATAATAGTATTAATAAATCTGCAATGTAGCGGGGGTGCGATAGCTGAACTGCGATATAGCGGGGGATCACTGTATTTATATTCATTTATTTATAATGTGTTTTTTTTGTCTATGTTCACTGTCTGTGGGGGCACATGCAAGCAAGCATTTCATTGTACATGAAACTTGTACACATGACAATAAAGAATTGGATTGAATTAAAAATATTAATAACACATGCCTTTAGGATATGGAAAGAAACCCACACAAACACAGAGTGATAGTTATGGGGCTAGAATTCAAACCAAGTCTCTGCAAGCTCTTGGGCAGTAAAGTTAAGCAGTACGCCCATGATGCAGGCTGTCAGTCAGTAACCTTTGTTTGTGTATATTATTTTTTATTTCTATTTGGTACTGTTGTACTTTGTGTTTTCTGTAACACCATGGTCAATAATGCATGGATATTTAATTTCTGAAATTTTAAGTTTGTTCTTGTTGTGAATGTACCTTATTTATAACTAGGGTGCTCCGCCCCCTGCTCACTTTGCTTGCCCACCTCCAGGCTTGGTTAACCGGATATACAATTTAAAGAGATTGTTATTTTCATGGGAATTGTTACATACCCTTTCAATTCTATGTTGCATCGCTTCTCCTTGATCATAAATATACACCTGACCGAATTGTGGTTTCTTTGAAATTATAATTGTCGTAGCTTTAATTGTTCCGGGACCACAGATTCTCATAGTGTATGGTCCATTATTGTGTAAATCTACGTTTTGAGCATTTATTGATGTGAACGCAAAAAGATTATTGTAGACGCGGATATTTTGCCTGTAGTGTTTGTGGATTTTATTTTCACCAAACAACAAATCTTTTAATTCTCGTGGATACGCCTCTTCATTGGGAGGCAACACTACTTTTCCCTGATGACAACATGAATTAGATGATCTACAAGTCCCCAACTTAAACTTTAAAGCCTTACAATATCTACATACTTCTGACATATCACCTATGTCCATATATTCAATCTCTTTTCGCTGTTCCGTTTTTTCACTGAGTAATAATTTCTGTTTGTGCTAATGTGATCTTTACTTTCTTTTTTTTTGATACTTTCGATTTTCCTACTTTCATATTCTTTAACTTGCTCTGCATGTGTATCGCACCATTTTTTTTTTTGAGCCTTTCGAATTTTCCTACTTTCATAATCGCTAACCTGCTCTGCATATGTATCGCGCCAGTGTTTTGAACATCTTTATGAAGTCTTTTATTTCTGACCCCGATTGGACCTACAAGGTTTTTCAATTCCATTCAGTCCAGGCTGATTATTACTTTCCTTATTTTCAGAATTTGCACATAGATTATTATTGTTCTTTTTTGCATTCTTTTTTCCTTCTTTTGTCTCCCACGCTTTTGGGTCTCTTTTCGATGCACTGCTCTTTCTTCTTCGCTTAGTCGTTGACGTGTCATCTAGAACGTATAAAATTTTTAAGAGCTGAGAGCACATGGAGTGTGTCTGCCAAAAGCATTCCAACAACTGAGAGGTTAGATGTCTGTGATTTTGTTTTAAATTGGTTGTTCTCGCGGGACGTCAAAGTGTCTTTCCGAGAAGGTTATGCCTCGAACCAAGATTTTTTTATATCATAGAGAGACATTTCTATTTCGTTGTCCTATGTGCACCGCTATTTTTGTTGATCATTTGGCATAAGGCTAACCCAATTGACAGAAATGAACTTTGCATTACCTGATATGACACATCATTATTATACTGGTACACTATAAATCTCATTATCTATGTTTGGATAAAAAAAAAAATCCTTTGCTACCAGCTACAACCACTCTCTCTGGAGGAGAATCACAATTACTCTTAGAGCCCTGAAGACGCTCATTAAGTGCACATATCTGACAATCTATATATATATATATATATATATATATATATATATATATATATATATATAGCAACTTACCTGAGATAAAGTATTAATGTAGCATTTATATTTTTAACATACCTGCCACATACCGATATCTGGATATGGTATAACATTTAATAATAGTACATATAATAGAAAGCAATTATCTTCTTTTCTCTATTTTAGTTCTAAATATTTTTTCTTCAATAAAACTAGAAGTATAAAAATCTAGATCTATATTTAGATGCTTATTTGGGACTGGGATGTCAGGATGGAGCATTGTAGGCCAAGGTGTTACAACAGCCCTGATAGCATATTGGTCATCATATTGGAAATTGACCAGAACTAATCCTAAGAAAGGGTTTAAAGACAACTTTGATCTGGCAAGAGAATGAAAGGCCATAGACAGAGAAAGAAGAGATGGACAAGGGGGAATCAGCCATTTCCCTTGACAGCCTGCAGCCCTGCCCTCTACAGTAGACATACATATTTTGTATAGTATCTGCAGCAAGAGTAGTTTCACCATTCCTTTTTTGACATACTTTTAAAATATAATCACCAGGGGGCGCAACTGAACCCCCAAACCTCAGACACAGTAATGCCCAACACGATTCTGGAAGAAAGTAAAAGATATTTATTTATTCAAAGCACCATCACAATAATCACCCGTGTAAAGATCAATAAAGGATACACTATGCAAAACATATTCTTCCTCCTTCAGTCCTCTAAGAGTGTTGCCTGGTGCTTCCCGACTCTGACACGCCTGGATGAGGTCAAGCAATTTCATTTGTCTTAGACCTGGGTATACTTCCAGTGCTGGGTCAATCAGAAGTCCCAAAAAGTAGGGATTGTGAATCCCTTCAGCTCCCCCTGCTGACCCCCATGGAACCCAACAGGGATGCCTCACAGGGCTACAGGTCCCAGCATGCCTTGTGGGCATCTGTGTGGAAATCCTAATCCGTGGAAGCTACCAACTACCATATTGGGGAAGAGAATAATCAGTGATGTTCATCTCCCCCGGTCCTTCCATTGCAGTGGCCTCCAGGCCAGGTAGGGATCCGTATTCAGCCCTGGCCTGCATGCTGTCCATTACAAGATCATACAAGAAAGTCAATTTAATCAATGTAAACAAAAACCATAACTGATAAGAGATATGGCATGTTTTATAACCTTTAAATGTGTATTTGAGATTAAAGATCCAAATAAACTTTATCAGAGGTTATATTGTCTTTGGTATTTGTACTTTTATATATTTTCATTTTCTAATCTACTCTGCTCCTAAACTTGAAATGTATAATATATTCAGCTAAAAAGAAAAATGACATGCTCTATCAACTCTTGTTCCCAATATAATTATACTAGTGAATATTTACTAGTCTTAGATATTCAATAAATTTAATGCATCTGTAAAACAAATTTTATGAGACTTACTTTTCATATCGTTAATACAAAACACTTCAGCTGCACTTTCCACCTTACACTGGTGACATTCCCTGTTTCCATGGGTGGCCGCTGCAGAAGTGTCATTTAATTATAGGTTGCTGACTATATTACAACTGAAGCTGGCTTTTGTGATATCGCGCCCACTTATTGAAGGTTCAAACTGCTCATCAGTGAATTACTGAATAGATTTTGAAAGAGCAAAAGTTAATCCAGACCAAGGTAAATGCAATGTGACAGCAAGGATTCCCCACAGATTACATAATTGTAGTATCACATATGTAACACAAAGCAAACCATTTTCCCCTGGAGCCCCTACAGATGGACGTTTTTACATATTTAACAGTTAAAAGAGGGTTTTAAAATTGGACTTTGGGTTTGCACTAATATTCATTTAAATTGATGTCTCTTACAGGTATTCATGTTAATAAGATTTTTAAAAAAATATTTTTTTTAAAAAAAGAAGCATGTAATAAGTGCCATTGAAAAGAAGAAAAAGTCAAATTATACACATGCATTCTTGTTTTTAAAACATATTTGTTGTCATGATCAAGTTACAAATTATACCTAGACTGAAGGTCATTTATAAGTGCTACAGCAGATGTGGAGATAATGGAAGGATTCTTGCAAATAACTGGGACAGTGGGGGACAATTAATAATAGGGGTCATCTCAGAAGTTCTGCCTTTTGTTATGTTGGGTATTTTTATTTTGACTTACTTTTGTCCAGGTAAACACCCTTCTTTAACTTACCTCAGTTTCCTTGGTTGTCTGGTCCAGGATCGGCTTTGCAGCATCACCTTATACAGCCGTATTGTTTGTCTTTGCTTTATCATATTTGTCCTACCTTCACTTAATTTTTTTTCTGCTGTTGTTAACAGCTGATCTGTACATTTACTTTCTTGCCAGTGCTTTGATTTCTTGGTCAAAGAGTGACACACTGTTCAGACTATCAACGCATCCTTTATAATTTGGATATACCAACTGTACATTTCCTGATCTGACCTAATTTCCACAACTTTGCCCTGACTAATGCAACGAGCTATGTCAAGCCTGGCAGCTTCTGATGAAATGAATCAGAAATGTCAGCCCGGTGCAGAGATACATTATGACTGGCGGCAGTCGGAGGTTTGAATTGTGTGGTAGAAGGATGCTCAAATAAGTGTGATTTCTGGGATCTCCACATTCTATGACTCATTCGGCATGTGAAAGTCAACTTGCAGCACACATTGTGACTGTATATGAAGCAGACTGAATCAACCAACACGTCGATAACAAATTTTAATTCAAATGAAAAAGGAAAAAAAAACAGTACCCAAAGTTAAATAGTTAAGGACAATAAACAGAATTCATTATTGGTAAAATAAAATACAAGAATAATATCTTTAAGATCATAATGCAGTGGTGAGGTAGAAACCACTTTTGTTTCACAGTTCTTTGGATCTGCGTTCATCTACAGTATACAGTTGAACTTTCTCAGTGAGTCCTCACAGCTTTTCTCTTGATACTTTGGTTTCTTCGAAAAGAAATTGATATTATTTAAAGTGACAGCTTCAACTGGCCTATCCTGAGTGTCGCTGTTCATGTGTGTTCTGAAATGAACTACCACCTCATCTGGAGTTAGTCTGTCCTTGTGTCTAGAATGCTTTAATTTCCTGTAATCCTATAACAAACAAAGAAGATGTGGAAAATGGATGTATAAAAGGGTAAAAAAAACAAAACAAACATCCACCCATCCATCCACTTTGATCAAGGAGGGTCATGGGGGAGCCCATCTCTGCCATCATTGTGGTCAAGGTAAGAATCAACCATGGAAAGTGCACCAGTCCAGTGCATGGGTAACAAACACACACATCCACACACAAAGATACTAAGAGAGGTGCCATTTAACAATGCACACATGCCTTTGGAATAAGGAAGAAAAACTGGAATACCTGAAGGAAAATCAGAAACAGGGAGAGCATGCAAACTCCATTTAGACAGGACTCAAGAGCTGTTAGGAAGTGGGGTTAAACACTTCATTATGCAATTCTCTGCCAGGTAACACTAAAAATCAGGTAATAAGTCAACGCATTGCCTTATTTATTTATCTCTCTCTATATAAAATCCAACATCTGTCTGTTTGGTTGTATGTCTGTCCGCTTTTCATGAGAGAACTACTAAACGGATTTAGATCGGGTTTCTTTCTATAATTTGCTTGAACATTCCGGTTAATTTTGCGACGTCTCTCATCGCGCTTAGTATCATAGTTCACTTGCAGTAACAAAGTATTTGAACGCATCCAATGGAGTTGCAGAGGGGCACGCAGAGGGGGGCAAGGCCCATCTTCACTCACACGCCAGCCTTGGGGCATATCTTACAGCCACTTAACTAGCAAACGAGAGAACTATTTCACGGATTTAGATTGGGCTTTTTCCTAGAATTTACTTGAAAATTTTGGTTGATTTTGTGACTTTTCGCATTGTGCTAAGAATCATAGTTCGCTTGCAGGAGTGATGTATTCGCGTTAATCTGAGACAGAGGCAGCAGGCCAAAGGGGGGCAGAAGCATGATATCCTATTTCACTTCTATGCAAGCGAAGCCATGCGGGATGACTAGTTAATAATAAATTATTGAAATTAAAATCATATAAAGGGCCACATGGAGGCACAACAGTTAGCTCAGCTACCTTATAAGGATCTGATTTCAGTATACTGATTTAACACACATCTTATAGTGCAGCCTAGACACATCATCACAGTAATGTAACCTGGGGTCATCGGGTGTTTTGGGTCTTTCAGCACCATACACCCTCACCCAGGCAACCCAGCCAGGGGCAATTAGCCCCCGACTTGTGTCTAGGTAGCTTATTTGGTCCACGGGTCACTCCTTTTGATCCACAGCTATCTTGATACTTTCTCAACAGCATCAGTGATGTTCCTGACCGCTCTTTTATTGTGCAGTCCCCTGATCTCCAGCTCTTTGAGGGTCCTGCAGAGCAACTGGCCGGTAAATCCTTGGCAGCCAACCTCAAAGGGGTACAAGATTTTCGTGCTTAGCTGTCTTCCTCTCAAACGTCTCTCCCGTCTGGTCTTCCCAGGGGACAGTCAATTCCAGCAGGACCACCTGCCTTGATACATTGTGGCACAAGATCCATGTCAGGCCTGAGCATGGTCTCATTGATGGTTTCTGGTAATTTCAACTGTCTCCCCAGGTTGACCTTCAGCTGCCAGTTCTGGACTGTTTCCAAAAGCCCCCCTGTGCTGTTGCAGCTTCACTCCAGCCTTGACAAAAGCAATAGCATTATTTACTGGTTGTTGGTGCCTGTTAAGAGAGATCCCTGTGCTCTGCAATAATCCTCAGCACCTTATTGTGGCGCCACCAATAACACCAAGGACTTTTGGGCAACAATTTAGAATATTTTGCAGGAATCCTCATCCCTGGCACAGCAGGCATGCAGGGGTTTCTGTCAGTCCCCAGGAGAAGAGATTAGTTGGACTGGGAGGACACCATTGACTGACTGGATAAGACTTCACTTTCCAGACATTTCTTATTAACAGAGACTGCTATAACATCAGGCATATTCCCAGTGATTACTATGGTCCATTCAGCTCTCTTCTGGTGCTGTCATTCCCATCTGTGTGAGGCCTATTCCTAGGTGTGGTCACTTCACCAATGAGGGTGCTGACACCTGAACAGCCAGACAAAGATACAATAGTCATTATGGTGACCTTCATAGATGCTGCCAGAAGGAATGGAAGATTAACAGTGAACCGAAAATTATAGGCTGGGATATTTTCAATCTCATTTTAATTTTTGACACAAAAGTGTTTTATTATACTGTAAATTCATTTTCTTAAAAATGACCCATTTGTTTGAACTAATTACAATTCCTAATTGAAGGGGTAAACATGATTGAAATTTCAATAAAGACATGTAGACGTTTGATATCCACTGTTTATCCATTCAAATACTATGGACTCTCTGTAAAAGGGAGCTTTCTTAAAATTTCTTTATCATCCATCCATTCATCCATATATTGATCCTTCCATCCTTTGACTTCTCAAACCATCATTCTTCAATAGTTACAAGCATAATCCAGAAAATGATAGATCACCAGTGCCTTGCAGGACACAAACACACCTCTACATTCAATAAACCTTTAGCCTCTGGAACGAAATAAGTTATAAAACAATGTACGTCCAGCTCTTGTAGATTGCTGCAAAGTTAGATAGAATTTTATTTGTCCCCAGAGGGAAATTTGGCTTTTTACAGAAGCTCTTTAGACAGACAGACAGACAGACAGACAGACAGACAGACAGACAGACAGACAGACAGACAGACAGACAGACAGACAGACAGACAGACAGATAGATAGATAGATAGATAGATAGATAGATAGATAGATAGATAGATAGATAGATAGATAGATAGATAGATAGATAGATGTTTTATAATGGAACATACAAGCAAAAATTTCACTGCCCTCTAAACAATTGTAACAATACTATTAATAGTACTACTTGTACATCCCATGTTGTATAAGGTTATTTAGCAATTTCAAATTGGCTCCATATGTGATCTTGTGCATATCTGACTTCCTGCTTTTTTACTGAAGCTGCCAGAATAGGCTCCTCTCCTCTGGGACCCTGAATTGAATTAAGTGGATTTATTTTACTAGGAAACCTGTTGTATTGCACATACTTTGTGACTGTATGCCTAGACTTTTGTCATTCTTGTGTGTGTATATCTATCTATCTATCTATCTATCTATCTATCTATCTATCTATCTATCTATCTATCTATCTATCTATCTATCTATCTATCTATCTATCTATCTATCTATCTAAACTCTGCCAGTCAAAAGTTTTAGAATACCCTAACTTTTCCAGTTTTTATTGAAATTTAAGCGTCCAGTGAATAACCTGAAATGATACAAAAAAATTTAAAAAGTAAAAACAAGGTAATTATCAGATATATACAGAAATGTTTTTTTCACTGGTTAACCACTTACAGATTTTCTTGCACAATGGAAGGTAATTAAGCTTTGAAAGTCGATGCATACAATTGATACAGGTGTCCCAACTTTTCTGTCTGACTGTATAAAAGCAGTGTTTGATCAAGTGGTTCTGCTACACTCTCTGAAATATTATCTGGATAATACTGAACTGTATACTGCTATCATAATAATAAAAAAGCCAATTAACAAAGGAAGACAGATAGACCATTCTAACCCTTAAAAATGTACATATTTCTTTTAGAGAAACTGCAAAGAGAGCCAAGCTGTCAGTGAGTACAGGTTCCTATGTATACAAGGCTAATACCATATTGTGTATTAAAATGCTGAATGCAAATTACATGTTAATAGTAGGAGTCTAAAATTAAATAGTCTAAATTAAATAGGTAGGTCTAAAAAGGAAAGTGTTTGATTTAAATTACTATATTTTTTTTTAAATGTCTTCATGGTTTGTATTGAGTTCATTGTATTTTATTCCTACTGGTAGCATAAAAGAATCACTAAATTCTAATCCTGAAACTTTTGTGCAGTACTTCCTTAAATGCACCAGATGGAGCTGTTTAAGTCTGTTTTAATTTGATAGAGCTGGAAAAGTAAAATACAGCTCATACGCAGCTTTCTTCTGGTCAAAGGGTTGCTGGAAATTGACATTTGCCTTCTGCTATAATAAAGACGATAAAGATGAAGTCATAATGTATGTAATCTTGCTTTCCTTTGAATAATTACTAAAAGAACTCATGATAAAGTGAGGAAAGCTGTAGTGTTTAGGGCTGAATACATTTAATGCACTACTTAAATCTGTGAAGTAATAGCCTAAGCAAAGACAATCATTTCTGCTGAAAGTTTCTGCTGCTGTGTTTGGGTCAGCACCAAGGTAAACAGATCTCAGAAATAACCGAAAACAGAGGGGAAAGAAAGGCTTGAATTTTCAGAAACCACACTAGGGATAGTTGAACACAGTTCAGATAAGAAAAATATGACAACTGTTTACAGCACAGCTCATCTGTTTATTAGCTTGAGGACCTCATTATACACAAAAGATTCTAATCACAGGTCCTCATAGTCAAAATAAGCAGGCCTGAAACGTTGAGCATATCCACTTGAAAGAGTGCAGCTTTCCACTTATTTATTTAATAATTGTCCGTAAAAGTAGGCAGAGTGCAAAGGGGACAAATGTGAACAAAAAGCAGCTCACTAAGGGCTTTTTGAAAGATTGATAAATATGGTGGAATCTCAATTAGGCTTTAGAAGCAATGCAGATATTAAAAATTTGGTCAAGAATCTAATTAGCTGGAGGTAATTAAACAGTCTCACACGGGGTCATTAATCTTTTCTGTGGACCTTTGATGTTTTGCATACTGTCTTCCAGTCATTAATAAAATTCATAACGCTTTTCTTTGTGGTGTTTTATCATCACATTTTTTGTAAGAGCATGGAGCAAGTGTCAACACATCACAAGGGCCCCTCTTCAGTTAATTTACTTTTTGTGCTTATTACATTTAAAGTTGCACTATCCCTTTTTTTCAGACACAATTACTATGGCAGATCAAATTAAATCCTTCTGCAAGCACAGCTCATTCTAAGAACAATGCGATGATCTGCGGCACAGTAAAGGAGGTTTTTTTTTTGTTTTAAAAACAGTATTATGACCCCCTTTATCGAAAATAAATAAATAATTCTTTCTAAATTAAAGAGCTACTTCATGCTATATTATATGTGAAAAGGACATACTATAATAGACTTGTCTGTTTGGCCTTTTTTGCTTCTTGGATAAAAAAAAAACAACAGTGTATATATGCATATACAGTGTGTATATATATTATATATATATATATATATATATATATATGGAGAGTGAGAGAGACAATATATAGATAAATACGAATGTATATGTATATATATATATTTTTTTTGTTCTTTCATCCAGGTCTGTTATTAAAACTTCAGCTAATTTATTTTCTAAATTTAAAAAGGAGATTCAGACTTTTTAAACTTTTTATTCCAGAAATGTGTCTTACAGGACGGGGGATGTGCCGCAGGTGCATAATTGGGATATCATAGTATGCATAAAAGTTTGAAACATTGTTATTGTTAATTTCAGTTCAGTTCAATTAATTTCAGTTTATTTTTGTAGTGTTCTTCACTAAAATGCAAGTGTAAATTTTACAAATGAGAAAATTCAGAATTAGTAAGCATGACACAATTTTGTTTAAACACACAGGAGAACGAAGTAGATTACTCCATGCACCAGTATGTGTGTTGTTTGTGGCCAGTTGTTCAATATTCTGTCTGTCTATCTATCTATGGCTGGCACATACGTTGAAATGACAAGGCAACTGCCGAAGGTAGAACGTTGGTGAGAGTTGTATTTTCGTGTATTTCTTTTAGTATTATGAAATACAAAAAAAATGAAAGTTAAGAGAAAGCCTGCAGAATACATATAAATGAAGTGCCTTGTTTATATGCTGCCTTTAAACGCAGTTTGCAAACCTGACTGCATAGTAAACATTCATGAATCAGAACATATATTGGCTTTTTTTCCCCTGATTTTCACAATATATATGGTGTTTATATTGATTGTTATTTTGTACGTTTTTTTTGTAATTTTTGGAATCTTGTTAAGGTGTCATTTACACGTGTAAGAGCCAACTCCTTTAAGTTAATGGTGAATTTGCCTTAGTTTGCTTAGAAAATGGAATGTTTTTAATGTTAACTCTGTGCGACAGCAGAGTAGCCCTTTGATTAAAGTTAGTCAGCTAGAAAGAAACATGAACTGTTAGACAGATAGGCTTTAAGGGTTTGTAGTTTACTGAGGTTATGTACGTATGTACGTTATGTACGCTATATGGTGAATGAGATAACATATAGCAACCTTAAGAAATATAACCTTTTTTATGTGTATTATCAACTTTTTTCCCTTATTTCTTGTGTGAACTGTTTGCTTTGAATTTCACTAAAATTTTTAAAAAGAAGACACATGGACTGTGGGGTTTTTTATGTACGACAGGTCATACTAGTGTTGGAATGCTTGTTTGGTAGGTGCATTTGAACTATTTTGAACTATTTGGAAACCCTCAACAACACAGCCACAATGTCTTTTAAATATCTCTTACGTTTGCACAGTGCCTGTTTAGTTAAAAAGAACAGGCACATTTTAGCTTGTAGGACATTGTGGATGTTGGGTGTAGCCTGAACCACAATATGTATTGTACTGCATATGGATTAAGTGTATCATCTCATACCTACTAAAAATATGAGAACATGGGTTTGGGAGGCGTAGGTAGGCAGTGGAGTTTTAGAAGCAACAATGTAATTTGCCTCAGGCGATCTTATTTAATGATCTGTCTGTCTGTCACCATTTGGAATCAATGTTGGATAAGGTAGCTATTTGTCTGCTGCCACCCTCGTAAATCCAAAACCTTAATATATATTCAAACATATAAAACTATATACCTTCCAACACCTCTTTAAAAATGTCCCAGGTTTAAAAGAATGGAGTCAGATGACCAAAGATGATGGAGGACTGGCTCTAAATCATACAAGTGAGCGAGAGAGAAAAAATAACAAGGAAATTATTATTTTTAAAATGTACTGGTTTGGTTTTAAAGGACTATGAAGTCACTCATGCTTGTTTTTATTATAACTTTATTTTTATTATAATTATAACTGTTCCACAATCTTTTTTTTCTGACATGTATAGCTTTTAACTGCAACGATATTACAGTTAAAGTTAGGTTATTACAGGTTATTAAAATGGATACAAAACAAGATGGACCTTGGGAAAACCAAAGAGAAAAGCTCTCATTGAGTACCTTGCCAACGTTTATTTATTGCACATAAGCTCACTGCCGGCAGCCACTGTAGCTTATTCTCAGTTACTGCTCCTCATGAAACTGTGCCTGTCCCTTCTCCCTCCTGGGTGAACAGCCTGCCTTCTGATGGATTAGGGAATCCCTTTATGGATGCCTCAGCAGACGGAGTTAAGTTGGGGATTCAGTTCCACTTCTATGTCACCGACTTTCAGGCTATGGAAAGAACAGACAGGCATTTTATATTTCTGTCCTTTGATACCACTCATTTGTGTGTTCTCTTTACTGTGGTCCCCTGAAGGGCAGTAGAATGGTTGTGAAAAGGTGCGCATATTAATTCTTTTCAGGAGATGTGAGGAAGGAATGAGAAGCTTATAGTGATAATGCTTTGTACTTTTATTCTACATAGAAAAGCAAAATGGTTTAGTTACATTTTTCATGCCTTACAAATTAATAACAATTTAAACACATTGTTTATGCTTCTGTTTTTCATAATTTTGTTGCAAAGCACTTCATATTCAGTGTGCTATAATGTTCGATAATCTGATACCATCCACACCATCTGAATGTGTACAATTGTTATTTCAGAAAATGAAGAGCTGGATACTGATATTCAAAATATTAAGACACCCTAAAATATTAGCAAAAGTTTTATTTATTACTGTTATTTTTAAACATATGCTATTAAACAGAATACATATTTTTATGCAAATAAGAAAGCTGGGCATGTTACAGTAAGTACGTTATTTTCATTACTGAATATATTTATTTTCTTTTTTTAGTAATTTACATTGTCTTATAAAATGGGAGGAGTGCATCTTCACCAGCAATCAGAAGGTTGCTGGTGCGAATCCCATAAAATGCCAGAAGTGACTCTACTCTGTTGGACCCCTGAGCAAGGCAGTTAACCTGCAATTGCTCCATCCTGGGTATGACGTTAATCTGCATCCAGCCTTGCAAGCAGGTACTCCATCTTGTAGGGAAAACTTGGGGGTTGGTGTCAGGATTGGCACTCCAGCCACTGTAAAAAAAGTCACAGTGTTCCAGTGTGGTGCTGTGTATAGATATAAACAAAAGAAGCGATGTCACCGGCCTGGTGACGACTCTTTTATATAGGGTGAATTGCAATTAACTTCCGTCCATGGCAGATGCCAGCATCAAAAATACAAAGTAAAGCTGTGCGCTCCGAAGACCATTCCTGGTTAGCCAGCACTCTTTTTCCGGGCGCCCGAACCGTTCTTGTTACAGAGCCTTATTTGCTTTACCAATAGCTTCCTTTCTAATTCACCTTCCCAGCTCCTTCTTAAACAGTCCTTACACTTTTTTAAGTCAGTTCTCCTTCTTACGACTTACAACAGTGCATTTAGGCAAGGACCCACAGGTGTGGTTTGGCCCCCTGCTCCCCTTAAAGAGATATCCTCTAAGACAATCATTCCCTCAACAACAACAACAACAACATTTATTTATATAGCACATTTTCATACAAATAATGTCGCTCAAAGTGCTTTACATGATGAAGAAAGAGAAAAAAAAGACAAATTAAGAATTAAAATAAGAGAACACTAATTAATATAGAATAAAAGTAAGGCCCGATGGCCAGGGAGGACAGAAAAAACAAAAAAAACTCCAGACGGCTGGAGAAAAAATAAAATCTGCAGGGGTTCCAAGGCCACGAGACCACCCAGCCTCCTCTAGGCATTCTACCTAACATAAATGACATAATAATAATAATAATAATAATAATAATAATAATAATAATAATAATAATAATAATAATAATAATAATGCATTTTATTTATAGGGCACTTTACATTAGCAGTAAATCTCAAAGTGCAACATAAAAAGTTTAAACAAAGGCAAAACAAGATAAAAACAGAGATAAAACAACAATAATTAGTTGCATTCTTGTTAATAAGCTTTCCTAAATAGAAAAGTCTTTCGCTGTTTTTTTAAACAGCCCACAGTCTGCTGTGTTCTCAGGCTCTCTGGTAGGCCATTCCAGAGCTGTGGAGCAGCGGCTGCAAAGGCTCGGTCTCCCATTGTATGCAGTTTAGTCACAGGAGGGCAAAGGCAGTAGGGGTTTGCAAAACGGAGGTTTCTTGCAGTGGATTGTAGTATAAGGTGTTCTTTAAGATATTGTGGAGCATTTCCATGGATCAATCAGTCCTCATGGTATTCAGGGTTCTCATGGAAGGACTTGATGACATCTATTCCAAAGGGAGCACACGGCAGAAACAGATAGCAGTACATAAAACATGTGACAACCGTTACAGTGCCACCAGCTGCACACGGACGTCAATCGGCGTGGTTCGCCATATGGTGGGTGCAGTAATGTGCTGTAATCAGTGCATGCTCCCTACCTCTCCCTCTCTCCCTTATAAAATAAAAATTTCACATTTTACCTATGCAGCGAGACAAAAATTAACTAAAAGAATGCAATGACTTGAATTATCTAATCATTTTAAGATGGGACGGGTTTACAAGTTTTTTCGTAGGCTTTGGTAATTCTAGTGATAAAGTATTGCAGCTTTCACCATTTTTAAAGTTGTAACAACAGATAAAAAAAACATAACAGTACACTCAAAAATCTACAAAGCCAAAGTTGTAATTACTCTTCGCTTTGGGAAAACCTGATTGTTCACATTTAACATATGCTCTCTACAGTCAGTATGAAATATAATTTTCACATGCTGTCTACATACAGTAAATGTAATTACTTGTACTTCATTCTCAGAATAAGTTATTATGGCTCCTTTTTGTGATCCTACTTCAAGCAGTCGTGAATGTCTCACAATTCACACACACAATCAGGTGCCATGCCTTTCACTACCGCTATCACCTATAAACTGTGAAATTTGCAGAGATTTTGGCCACCTGCCTGCCACACTGGAGTGATTCCGACCTTTTGTACACTAATAAGGTGATGTTTACTACAGGTCCAGTCCAGGGTACGCCTGTATAATTGGTGCTATAACATAAACCAGATCATTTGTTTTTGGCGGAAAATTACATCAAAGCATGGCCTGTTATGTGAAAATGTGAAGAAAAGAAAACAACACGCGCTCCATTTGAGGAACTAAGGCATTTATTTTTAACTCAAGCTTTTACGTTTTGGCAAACTTACAAAACTGAGTGCTGAGTAATATACCTAATGTTAGGAAGCCATGCAGATATATTAGCACTACAATTTCAACATCAGTCTCCAAACACTCATAACAGTTACCAGGGGTGATTTTAACAATTCTGGCAGTCTAGACCAATTTTTTTGAGCTTTTTATCTCAGTTGTGAACAGTTGCTCCATTATGGCTAACCTACTGGCGGTCTGATAACAATTCCTAACATTAATATGCTATGTACTGTACAGTTGCCATGGATTAATCAATTGCAAATGGTATAATTATAATTGTGAGGCAGGTTCTTTATGATATTTGTTGATCTGAATTTGTTGTTGTCAGAGGAAATGTTGATTGATTTAACACAGGTTTAGACAGTCTCTCAACATTTGCACATAAAACTATTAAAACATGTTGGATGATTTACTGTGTTTCTCAGCTAATCTGAAGAAGCCTGCAAGGAGATGGAATATGTTCCAAGGAAGAAAAAATCAGCTTAATGTTGTCTCACCACAACTAGCATCAGGAGACGTGGCTTCACCTAGGCTGGTTTAGTGATGAAATGAGTTAATCAACTGGTTGGACGGACATTTTACTCAGGCCAGATTGTGGGAAGTACGTGTTTCTGTTATTAATATTGCTAGTGCACAGCCTTCCCACTTTCTTTGTTGCATTTTTCAGTGAAGTAAAAAAAGAGAAAAAATTTGGTAAATAAAAACAAAATAAACATTTTATTGGTGATGTCTAGGCAAGTGGGTGAAGAACAATGCAAAGTATATTTAATTTATCTCTTTATTGCAAGACTTAACGTACTTCCTAACTGTCTGTGACATTTTTTATGCATCCTCATTACTTTAAAGTTAATCTAACAACTAATTATCCTATAAGCCACGCCCAAATGTGCAAGACAGTCACATGGTGTTGGCAGTTAACAAATCAACAACTCTCACCACACCCTCATGTCCTTTATACTAACGTGCAATCAAACTCCATCAGTGCAAACCGTTCTGCCAAGTATTAACCTTATAGTACAATCAAAAATGCTACTTTAAATGGTGATGGTGTAGAGATTGGTCATGTAGTTATTGAAATATAAACCATACAGAGCTGAATACACAAAAAAAAAGTCGATGTAGAGGTACTGTGAATCATTCATTTTCCATAATGTACCGAATTATGGACACAAGGGAAAATCTGCACTGACTTAGTATTTGACAGGGTCTGTAGGTGTTTGAAACCATTTTGGCATGTTTAGATTTGTTTCATGTTTGTATTTCTTTTAATTAATTTTGTTTATATTTTAAGCAATTCTTGTGACTTATTGGATGACATCATTCATGCTAGTGTGGCACTTGCTTCCAGGGTCCTTTTTCTTGTTCGAGTGTTTAATATTACACATGCAGCAGCTGGTGTTATGAAAATAAAAACTCTATCATTTGTTTAGTGCAAAGCCGGCAACATATATTTTATGAAAAGATATACTTGTTGGTCACAGTATGTGGCTTAAAAAGAATCAGAAATAAGCATACATAACAGTTTATTCATTTGCTACAAATTTAAGATCTTATAAATACACAGGACCACCCCAACCACTGTTTGATTTTGTCAGTGCTGTCAGTAGCTGGGGATGTTAAGACTACATGACTGGTAATCATGGGAGCGCACTGCAACTGCCTCCCACTTGCTAAGATTATGTAAATGAAGTCTACAACTGAAAAATACTGGAATAGTCGTGTAGTATGAAAGGGATTTAAGGTGAGAAGCAAAGTAACATCAACAAAAGGAAAAAGAAATAGGTCTAGTTTAAGGTTTTCAAACTTGACATCAGAAATGGTAAAAGAAATATATAGAGAAAAATATTGCTAATAATATCAGTTATTACTAAAAATTCATTTCACTTCATCTTCCCGTTCATATAGTAAAGTGCACCATGAATATAATCCATGCCTGTGTGTCTTGTACCAAGGTGTCTGTCTCGCTGCTATGTCTCAGTCATTCCAACAGATGGTGCATCTCAAACATTTGTAGTAATACAATTAATTGCATTTGTCATTCCAACAGATGGAGCATCATAAACATTAACACTGCTTTTATGAATCCCATACCAAATGGCATATAAAATAGGCATTGCCTTTGTCATTTCAACAGATGGTACACCACAAAAATGTATTACTACAAATGTTTATGATGTGTTATCTGTTGGAATGACAATGCAATGCATTTTATTGCCACATGCATTACAAAATACATTCCAATAGATGGTGCACTGCAAACATTAACTCTGAGGTCTACTTTGATTACTTAGATTTCAACCTATCCAAGGCCAAGTAGCACAGATAGTTCTTACATTCATTGTTTAAAAATATTTTTAAACAGTTTTGCCACCATCCTATTTTCCACAACAGCTTCCAGTGTGTCCAGAGTGAGCCCTGTGATGGAGCAGGCTTTCCTGGTAAGTTTGTTCAGGCATTGTGCGTCATGCAGCGGCTAAAAAAAATATTAATGTCTTCAACATAAAGCACATGCCTGATAGTCAAAATTTTCTGCCGAGGTTTCATGACATGTGTGTATTTTTAAAAACATTAAACCAAAACGGTCTCCTGTGTCTTTGCTTATGTTGTATGCAGTACTTTATGTTTACAGCGAAGAGATCACTAATGTTAAAAATAGGACAAGTTTATAACAATATTTAAAATTATATCATCAGGCAGCCATTAGCGCTATTTTTTTTAATCCCTTAGGACATGCAAATGTGTCTAATGCTTTCTTGTGCAGAACCGTTCTTTTGATATGTCAGAAGGGAAAATACATACTGTTCAGTTCATAGTGTGATGTGTGTGCAGGTGAACTGAAGTGTTGCAACAAGAGTACACTGGAGAGGTCAGTGATAGGGCACTTAGATAAATCTGTACTAGAAGAAGCCATTCATGTTGCTACAGCTTGGAAGCAAGATCTCCACCTACATTACTTTGTGGACACCATTAAATCTACATGGCTGATAAAGGGCGCCATGAGGATCCAAAAAACTACATGTGGGCATCTGCTGCATATTACAAACCATAGGCTGCCTCAGGTATATCTTGAGTGTGTGGCCATTTAAAGGAAAGAAGGGCAAGGAATACTTGGGCACCTACTAACGTTTTGGGAAGTCAGCCTTGGGATTTTTAACAGGAACTTATGATCACAGAAGTTGTCCTAACTATCGCCACAGAAGCAAATCCAGGCATGGGTTTAAAACCACTTCTCCATCAAGGCCTAGATGAGTGTGGATTCAAACGCTAGAGTTGCCACAGTGAAAGACAGCTGATACTGTGATATCACTTTATGGTGGTCCAGTGTTGGCTAGGTTGGTAGCCAACCCATGAGCAGACTGGAGCTAACTTGTATACTTAAGCCAAAAAATGGTATGGTTAGGCCTAAAAGCATTTTTTGTTTTTATTTGTATTTTGATTACTCTCTTTGTTGAACCCTTCTTGCTGTTTTTTCTAATAGCATGTTGTATCCTTTACAACAGGTAGTGGAAAACTGTATGATTTTAGGTATATCAAACAAGGTTGGTTGTTATGAAGTGGAGTCTTCCATATGGCAAAGTTGGGCATGAGGCCTTTAAAGAGTTCTCTACCCGGACTAGGCAGACTTTGCCAGCCTAGAAATGTCCTCACCCCAAAGGGCTTAATCCCAATTCTAGTGGCCTTCCTCAGACTTTGCTGTACCAAAAGTCATTTAAGTCTCAAAAATAAACTTAATGCCCAGATGGGCAGGTATGACTGTAATCCCTTGGCATGTGTAAAATGGCATATTTACTTAACCAAAATAGAAAAATACAAAGAAAAGGGCAAAAATTGCAAAAGGAATTTGCTGAGAAAAGCAATCCATAGTAAACAAACACCAGTGTTGTTTTCCATCTAACATTGCTGGTAGTCAATAAGCAAACAGGAGGCAAGCAAGGTACCTCAGTTTTAATGGGAAAGCGATCGAGAGAGGGAGCATTAGGCAAGAGAATGGCGTAGGAAGAACACTGAGAGTCACCTTCAAAGACAGGAGGTATTTGCAACAATACACATGATGTTTTCAGAGCAGGTAATGGGGATGAGAGAGGGAGACGAACAAGGTACATCAAAATGACAGAGTTTGAGAAACAGGGTTAATAGGAATGTGTTTGAGAGCAGACGTGACGGGCAAGAGAAGAAGAGACACTAAAAGATTTAAGGGCAATTAATGTCAATTATTATTACATTTATTCTGTTATCTGTCTGACAGATAACATAGTTAGTAATTTATAAATAAATAGAACAAATGTAGGATCCCTACACCCTTACCAGGACTGAGAGACTTATGTGTGAATGTTGTCATTCTGGGAAACCATTGAGTCACGCTGTTATGTATGAACTAGCTGTGTAAGCCCGTGATGTAAAAAGCCCGCGGTCCTAGAAACTGTTGAAATCGTTAGAAAAAAAAATTGAAATGTAGAGATTTCATGTCATTGAAAGAAACTACTCTGGGCATCTCTCTCCTAGGAGGATTCATTTTGCTGACGTGCTCACATTGCTTGTGCATTAGCAGTGGGAGGAAAAGTAAAAGGGATTCTGTTTTCCCAATGTTAGCGGATAAGCGACTTTGTCTTTCTTCTGAGGTTTCATTTTGCTGACATGCTGGCCTCACTTCTGCATTAGCGGCTAAGAAAGTTTTCAGTTTCCTTACCCCGACTTCACCTCTCACTTCCGGCCGGACAGACACACATACTACCACGCATAGACGTTTATATATAAGATAAGCAAATTCTGGAAAATTCCTAGGATGGTTAACCTGGGAACTTTCTGGGGTCATATGTGTGAAAAGGGCTATAAAGAAAAAGATGGAATGTAACAAAGGGTGCATTTGATGGGCAAGTGAGAAAGTCACTTAGGGATGACACCAGAGGAAGGCTGCAGCGGTCCATTGCACCCACTTCAAGTATAAGGTAAGAAATCTGTGTAAAAAATAAACTGCAGTACATCCAAGTTACAGTTTTGTTTATTTCTAGTCATCCCACGAAAAAAATAAATGCTTAAAAAAAAATTCTTCCCACATCACAGAACATAGGGTCTTAGAAGTGGGCCAGCAGGCATATAAACCTGTGTGAGTTGCACTTTAGCTTATTTCAGTAATACAAGCATTAACCAAATCTAGCGAGCCCAGAGTTGTACTATAGTTTTATGCAGTGTTTAGTTTGTTACGTAACGTTCTCCAGTAAGAGGACCCAATACTGTAACATCACACATGGTAGGGTCTTGCAATAAACATCAATTCATGAATCAGTTTACCCAACGAATGTTAACATCATTTTTTATAAAGTCACCAGGTACATTTCCTATACCTCCTAAATTCCAGTGATTATCTGTTCTTTTATGCTTTAGTATTCGAGATTCTGAGATTTTAATAATGTTGTCTTAACCCTTCATAGAAATTACTAGGCTGCAGAGCTCAATATGCCATGCCTCCAGTGAAGATCTGATCATACATAGGATCTGAAATGTTATCAAGCAACATTTCCTTTTAAAAAGGCAACATATCAGATGATGAGCTTTAAAGCTGTCAGTTCACATAATGTTAATGGGGCATATCATTGAAAGGAATGTGCTCCTGTCAAAATTGATCCATAGTATATTTTTACATTTTTATCTATGAATATATCAGCAAATACAGTTTATCATTTTACTCCTCCAGAATATTAAAATGGGTGTAAGCTTCTCGCCCTCCGGGGAAGTAATTGTCTAGAGCTGCCAGTTTTTTTTTTTCTTTCTTTTCTTTTAACATCTTATACTGTTTACCTCCTGCTGCCCGAGATTCTTTGCTAAATACAAATACTAGTTGACACCAGAACACACAGCCTGCACAGTGGATATTAGGTCAAATGATTATTTCATCTTGCTGTCCTTGAAAGAGCACACTCTTCAAAGTAGTGGAATTTGGCACCAAGCTAAAAGATAGTTTCTATATTAAAGAAATTTTAAAGACAGATGTCAACCATATTGAGCCTATAACACAATTAAAGAGACATCTGCCAACTGCTGGTCTACTCTTGTGCTAATTTTATTGAAGTAATACATGGCAGATGTAGCCCACCCTGTCATACTATACCTAGAATCACTGCAGAGTAAAAGACTACTGAGGCAGCTCGTTCCAGCAATGAATTGTCTGTGCTAAAGTTTCCCTTTCTACAATTAATATGTTCAATGTATACATAGTCTACTTGATTGAAAGCTTTAATCCACAGCTACAGTATGCTGACGGCACCTAGCTATTTGTGGCAAACATTCCTAAACAAATATCAGCTTTAGACAAGCTTGTGGTATGCCTTAATGACACTGGTGTTTGAGTGTCTACACACTCCCTAATACTAAATACCAGCTTAAAAATGTATTTATGGGACTTCCAATACATCTCAAGAAGATGGGCTGTTTTTTTTCTGAATCTCAGCACCAGCTAAAGTACGACTTCCAGGAGGTGTACTGATGTCACTTCTGGATCCATCCTGGTAGCCCTACCCCTTTCACCCGGTTGACCTTTTAAAGAGCTGTCTGAATGGAAATTGATGATCAGCATCGAACCTGATAACTAGAAATTGGATCTCAAACATGTCTGCTTAGTAGTGAAACAGGACAACCTTTAAAAATCAATAAACAAAAAGGTATCACTAGCTAAGCGGAGGCAAGGTACACTCCAAAACGTAGAGGTACATCAACTCCCCACTCCTGACATCACACTTCCCCCTCCTTCTTCTCGACCGACAGCCTCTGTCTCGGATTAGTGTGAATATATCGCTCCTGCAAGTCAACTATGATTCTTAGAGTGATGAGAGAAGTCACAAAACTGGAATGTTCAACGCAAATTATAGAAAAAAACCTGATCTAAATCCGTTAAGTAGTTTGCTCGTTCGCTAGCTAAGTGTAGGTAAGGAACACCCCGAGGCTAGCGCATGAGTGAGGAGGGCACCACCCCCCTCCCCTCGGTCCACTGCATCTCTCTTGGATTCACGCAAATAAATTGTTACCGCAAGTGAACTATGATACTTGGCGTGATGAGAGAAGTTGTAAAATCAACTGGAATGTTCATGCAAATTATAGGAAAAAATCTGATCTAAATCTGTTAAGTAGTTCTCTCGTGAAGAGTGGACAGACATACAGACGTTGGATTTTATATATATATATATATATATATATATATATATATATATATATATATATATATATATATAGTGGTCTATAGGTGGCGCTCTTGCTCCCTTGAACCCTCAAACTTGACTCTAGACACCAGGTAAAAGTTCAATAATTATTTATTCGGACACTAATAAAGTGCACAAAGCACCTACACTCCACAATACTCATATAATAAACACAATAATCAATAATCAAGCACTACAATAAACAATCCTCCACTCCCAGATGCATTGCCACCCTTCCACCCAGCTCAGCTTGATGTCTGGGATTTCCTACAGTCCTTTTATAGTCCTTGACCCGGAAGTGTTTCGCCCACATGACTATGAACACTTCCGGGTCAGATAAAAAACCTTTTTCTTCACCCCAGAAGCACGTCATTCCTCCTGTCCATGTGACTTGGATGTACTTCCAGGGCGTAGGGAAAATAATCCTTGTTCCTCCCTGCAGCATCCTCTAGCGGCCCCCACGGTATCCAGCAGGGCTGGGGATAAAAACTGCATTGTCCAGGATTGCCTGCTGGCATTCGGGGCACCTCCATGCTGCAGGGATGGCTCCACCTGGTGGCCTGGAGGTATTGGCCGGGATGAATGGTCGGCCATATATCACAATATATATATATATATATATATATATATATATAGATACATATACAGTATATATATACTGTCTCATAGGCTGGACGGTCATCCTGGCCAGAAGAGGGGATGGTTCCTTACCTGGACAGGATGCTCCTAGCAAGCAGACAGGCATCCCAGATCTGACCCAGAAGAGAGAGCCAGAAAGAATGGATGGGCAGCCCACCGGAAAGAGGAGATGTCGCTTTGGTTTTTTTATTCCCCCAGCACGCTATATGGCAGCAGCCACGGATATCGGTGCCCAGTGGGAAGCCAGCAGAGCAGCCCTACTGGGTTCACTGGGTACCGCAAGAGGGCGCTCCCTGCAGTAATGGACTTTCATATGACCCGGAAATGCTTCCATCGAGCAGTGGCTTTTACACCAGAAGTACTCCCGGGTTCTTAATAAAAGGGACCACACTCCCTTACTCAGGTGAGTCTGAGCTGCGAGGAAGAAAGGCAACACTCAAGTGAAGGAGGGCAATAAAGTGGTAAGAGTTGGAAAGATAGAGATTTTGTGTATTCGAGAGAGAAACCTGTGCTTTTGTGCTACCTTGTGGTGTTGTGGAAGGAATACGGTTGAATATACCATCCTTTATTTATACCCGGGACTCTTTCTGTATTTGTGTTGGGGTCTGGGCCATTGACACCCTGGTTTCCATCACATATATACAGTATATCCCCCCTTGTAATTTTGCTGATTTGAATGCATGTAACTGCTCAATACTGATTACTTGCAACACCAAATTGGTTGGATTAGCTCTTTAAGGCTTGAACTTCATAGACAGGTGTGTCCAATCATGAGATATAAAGGTATTTAAGGTGGTCAATTGCAAGTTGTGCTTCCCTTTGACTCTCCTCTGAAGAGTGACAGCATGGGATCCTCAAAGCAACTCTCAAAAGATCTGAAAACAAAGATTGTTCAGTGTCATGGTTTAGGGGAAGGCTACAAAAAGCTATCTCAGAGGTTTAAACTGTCAGTTTCAACTGTAAGGAATGGAATCAGGAAATGGAAGACCACAGGCACAGTTGCTGTTAAACCCAGGTCTGGCAGGCCAAGAAAAATACAGGAGCGACACAAGCACAGGATTGTGAGAATGGTTGCAGACAACCAACAGATCACCTGCAAAGATCTGCAAGAACATCTTGCTGCAGATGGTGTATCTGTACATCGTTCTACAATTCAGCGCAAAGAAAAAGAGACAGAGTTCTTGTGAGAGCTGGCAAGCTGTTATGACTGCAGCTTCGCAGATCCAACATTTTGGTCTCGAAGCCTGTCTTTATTTGTTCTTCTTGAGGAGCTTGCATGTCTTCTTGGGGTCAGGAATTGGCCTGTGTGGGTGTGTGCATGAATGGGCACTCTGATGGACTAGCACCCTGTTCAGTGTTGTCTCCTGCCTTGTACCGAGTGTGGCTGGAATAGGCTCTGGAATCTTGTGACCCTAAGTTGGATTAGGTAGGTTTGAGAATCAAACGTAAGCATTGCTCTCAAGAATGAACAGTTTCTGAAAGCTTACAGCCTCAAGAACTTTCACTAATATAATGGTGCTGGGTGATTGATGTTGTCCCTTAATGGCAGTGCTTCCTTTAAGAATAGCTTAGTCGAGAAACAGAGCAATCATTTCATTCTAAAGAGGTGAATACTGGTGCTTCAGACCATCGCACTGTCTAGGTGACCAATAAAACTAACACCAGTGGTAAATAAATATATAAGGAAATTCCTATGTTAAAAATAATAAACAGATTATTAAAAGATGCACACAACATGTGCACACAAAACAACATATACACCATGGATTTAGTCTGTGAATTGATTTAACCAAGTGTGAAAGGATGTATAAAAAGCATAAGTAGTTTTCTTAACATTCCTTCTTTACATAAAAGGTGAAAGATTGAGAGAGAATATCAGCCCTAAGCACATCTCTGAAAGCAGGTTCAAAATGTGCTTAATTGAGAAAATGAAGTCTATGTTATTTTCACAAATTGCAATGCTTAGTAAGTGGCAAACAAAAGCTCTGTATAGTGTTTCATTAATTTTCATTTTACTTTTCCACCTTTTTCTTTATGCATACATTCTGCAGATAATTTTTTATATGCATACCCTATTTATATATTGAATTCAATTCACACTTTTATTTCCAAAGCCAAAGTACTACAAATGATTACATATTTACAATCAAAACATAACTCAAAATAACACTCATGTAAACATAATACTGTTCACAAAGAGCACAAGAAACCATGTACAAATGTACACATAGGAGTACAGCATATACAGGGTGGGGATCTTGCCTGGCTGGGATGCCCTTTTAAAGAGAAGAAAGGGGGAAGGGACATATGACCAGCAGTACCTCCCCCAGGACCACTCTTACCCCTCACTCTTTTTCTTCTTCTTCTTGTTCATCCATGTTTCATGAACTTCCTCCTCCTGGATTTGAACCTGTACAATGAGATTACATAATTTATTGACAGTTGCACTTAGCTCTACACCATCGGAGTTTTTTGTTGCAAACCAAAATGATTTTTCAGTTTTTCTACTGACCACTCACTGTACTGTAATGTAAATTTCAATACAAGTACACTGTACATCAATGGACACATTCCATTTCACATTTTTTTAAAACCCAGGATCACACCCAAACCTGATTACATTCCAAATGTTAATATATACCTCAATATTTGACTTTATCTCTTGCCATTTTTCCAAACAAACACCTTTTAGATACTCACTTTAGAATAATAGGCAATGCCTGATAACAAAGAACAATACAAATTTACTATAGAAATTGATAGATACTTAAAAAATAAAATAGAATAAACAAACATTGCCCAGGAACTGAACCCACAACTTCTCCTTTAAGGGCAGATATGCTAACCACTACACCACCACTTCTTGTTCTTTTTTTTGGAAATAATATCACACCTTTCTATTTCTTCAGAGTTACACACTGAGCAAAATAAAATGATACCATAGTTTGTAAAGTTATTCAAGGTTCACTTCTACATTTATCTTCCATCTCAATCTCTTGATCTTCTTCAAATCATACAGCATGATGTACAGTATCAACTGAGAAAGACCACCTGACCAGGTTTGGTGGTAGCATACAAGCCCATCAACCAAGAAGCCTGAATGCAATTCCCATTTATGACCTTAAATATTTCCTCTAAGAAAAATAAAATTATATATTGGACAATATTGTACGCTGCTGCTCGTCAGGTTTTCAATGATGCACACTTTCCTGCATATGCTTTATTTGTGTCAACAACAAAATGATTCTAATGATTTCACTAAGGACTTAAATATTCAACATTTATATCTAAACTCTTGCTATTCAAAGTGAGAGGCTAAAAAACACAGTCACAATAACATCCCTCACACTTCAAAAAGAAGATGGGTGCAAAACAGATTGTTTTCCTACTGCCACTTTATACTTGCTTTTCAAGTACAATAGATGCATACAATACAGATAAAGAAGATTATTTCAAAAACATAAAAAAACCTTACTATCTTTGACATGAATTGAGCCATTTGCTTTTCATTTAATGGCCAGATTTCCTAACCACTACACCCCAGTTTCTGAAGTTATTCCACATGAGATCCACTTCTACATTAATCTTCCACCTCAAGCTATTGATCTTTGTTCCAGTCATACAGTTTAAAGTAGAGTATCAACTGAGAAAGACCTACTGACCAGGTTTGGAGGTAGCATAGTGGATAGCATACATGCCCATCAACCAAGAGACCTGAGTGCAATTCCCAAACACTCACACAGCCCAAAACATGTCACACACCTGACAACAAAGTACACACTGCATTCAAAACCATTCTCTTCTAAAAAAAGGTTATCTTTGCATCAGAACTGTACACACACACCATCACATGAATAGCTTGTCCTAAACATCAACTACACACGGATAGGATAAATGATAAACACTGCAATCCATTTTGCTATTTCAGTGTGCAGTGGCATTGTTGGCCAGTACCATACTTACTATTGCAATCTATTGGTCAGGAGCAAAGACAGGCTGCCTCTCCCTCTTTCAGGGTCTTTTTGCAAATCTGAAAATACAGACATGTACTCATCTTATTGTATTTCTTGTGAAATGTGCCATATCACGATCTACATTTACCTTACATTTTGCTCTTCCATTACTGTACCCGTTTTAATTTTCAAAACATTACATTATACCAGCCACTGTGAAATGTGACACATGGGGCCACACACGTTGACCTGCTTCTCTCATGTTCAGGTCATGGTTGATGACATGATCAACTAGTGTTGCCTGTATCTCATTTCACACTCTTTATCTCCTTCAAAGAGCCCTTCCTCTTGCTCTTTTTATGAACCCCACTCCACTTGCCTTCATGGTGCTACATAGAGTAGCAGGTAGTCACTGAAGTCTCTTCAGTCTCCTTTATATTAAACTGACTACTCACGTGGAGTAACAATGTGGAAGCTCATTGGTTGAACCCTATCTGACAAGCGTGTCTAATTCATCGATTCTGTGCCTTTTCCCCTTATACCATACATGTACACATCAAAGATACAATCTCTTGTGATAACGGGGTTGTAGCAGCAGTAGCCATAGCCTAGTGGTCAAAATACTGTAAAAATACTTGGCAATGTATGGTTTTTCACTATTTCTCCATTAAATATATGTAATGCCATTTCTATATTAGCACACCACACATGAGAGCACACATTCCATTTTACAGTTTGCAATTTGGGAACAGTCCAGGATCACAGCCAATCTATTTAAAATCCAAGTGATAAAAATCTACTAGTTACTTGGTGTCCAATGGATTACAATGCTACTTTCAGACTGACACCTCATACCTGCTCCTGCTGATAGATTAGGCTCCATCCACTGATAATAGAGACAATAATAAATATAAACAGGAACAAGTTTTACATGGCTGGGAACTGAACCCATTACCACTGCTTTAAGGGTACTCACTACACCAACTTTATAACTTTCAAAATTTTGTCAATCATAAAATGGCCTCCATCTGCACCCAAATAGACTAAATGTAAGGAAAGAACTCAACACAAATACAATAAACACAATAAAGTTAAACAATTAGCTGCCACTTCAATCTCTTGTACTTTATTCAAGTACAGTAGTCTGATGTACTGTATCAACTCAGACAGAAACCCAGGCCAGTTATGATAGTGTAGTGGTCAGCATAAATGGTTATCAACCAAGAAGCGTGAGTTCAATTCCAATGTAAGACAGACACATTTCTCTTTAATAACAAATGTCCAAAAATGTACCTTCCATTAGTCCACACCAAGTCTGGTACTTTTTCCCATGATACACACTTAGCTGTGTAGGTATCATTTGAATAGGCCTCATTCTACACTCACGGCTCAATGACTTCCACAATCACAATGTGATTCTCGTCAGCTCAAAGCAAAAGTAGACCATCCACATTTATCAGCACAATCATGATATTCACAGTGAGCAGCCACCAGAACCAATCATCAAGAATATCTCTTATAGTTCAAAAAACAGCATAGACCACACAATACGTGCAGATGGAGTACTTGAGATGTTAAGTATGAAGCTGATGGGATCATTGATGTACTACAGTAGAACTTAAAAGGGTTTACAGTTTAATTTAATTGTCATAAATTAGAAATCCTTCTTCTAACCCTACTTATCCAGAAACAGGGATTCAGAGAAGATGGAGTGAATCCACACAAGTAATGGGAACAAGGAACAATCACTGAACAAGGCACCAGCTATTCCCAATGAGGACACACACATCAAAGAACAATTTAGCATCAACAGTTCAACGAACCTGCATGTCTACGGACTGTGAGAAGAAACCAGAGAATCTGGAGGTATCTGACACAGGGAAAACATGCAAACTCCACAAAGGGCACAACCAGTATTTGAATCTCATCACTGAATGGATTTCAAAATCCCGCTGTTACCAAAATAGCCTTTCCTTTTCCTCTCTGCCTCTCTCCTCTCCCCTTCCTATCCGACACCGTCGGTTGCCTCAATGGTGCTTCATTGTGTAGTGTCACACACGTGTGTTTAGGAGACAACTAAAGGGCTTGAATACATGTGATTCCTTGCCAGACCAGGGTGGCGAAGTGCACTAATTTTCCCTCTCGATCTCTTGCAGACCATTCTAGAGAAATCCCGCCCGGCTCTGGGGCAGCCAATGAGGTCACTTCCGGCTCCGGTATTGATGACATCACTTCCTTCGCTGGCCTTTAAAGCCGCCATCTTCTCTCAAGCGAATCAGTTCTGTTTTGGACTCAGTTGAATGAACACGTCTTTGTTTGTGAATCAATTATACGGGTGGCTACCCCAAACCTTCTCAACACCTTATGATTGTTTTTGTGACAGTAGCAGTCAACTAAATATAAATAAGCCTCTTCAGTTTCCTTTATATTCAGTTGACTGCTCAAGTGGAGTAACAATGTGGAAACTTATTGGTTGAACCCTATCTGACAAGAGTGTCTAATTCATCCATTGTGTACCTTTTCCCCTTATACTGTATATGCACACTCCAAAGATACACTCTGTTGTGATAGTGGGGTTGTAGCAGCAGTTCCTGTAGCCTAGTGGTCAAAATACTGTAAAAATGGTTGGCTATGTACATTGTGACCCTGGAAGTCATGGGTTCAATCCCATCTTCTGATATTTTATGGCTAATTCTTTTTTTTACTTCAGTCTAATGCCTCTTACTCTATTTGATTGATATCAGGAAAAGAACTCCTCAATGAGGTTCGGAAAGGGAGAATATGGTGGAATGTCAACAACAGAAAAGGTTGGGTGTTCTAGGAAGCAAACCTCAACGTCTGCCACCCCATAAAAATTTGCATTGACAAGCGTGTCTAATTCATCCATTATGTGCCTTTTCCCCTTATTCTGTATATGTACGCTCCAAAGGTACAATCTGTTGCGATAGTGAGCTTGTAGCAGCATGTCGCTCTAGCCTAGTGGTCAAGTTACTGTAAATAGTTGACCATGTACATTATGACCCCGGAAGTCATGGGTTCAATCCCATCTTCTGATACTTTATGGTCAATTCTTTTTTTTTACTTCAGTCTAATGCCTCTTACTGTATTTGATTGAAATCAGGAAAAGAACTCCTCAATGAGGTTCAAAAATGGAGAATATGGTGGAATGTCTACAACAGAGAAGGTTGGGTGTTCCAGAAACTAAACCTCAACGTCTGCCGTCCCATGAAAAGTTACATTGAAAGGCGTGTCTAATTCATCCATCCCCCATATATATGTATGCATACTCTGATGGTACAATCTATAGTGTGTAGTGTGCTAGTGGTAGCTTAGCAGTCAAATCACTGTCAATATTTGGATGGGTACATTGCTTGGAGGTCATGGGTTCAGTCCCTCCTCTCGTCACCTTAACATATTTTTTTCTTTAATTCAGTCTCATGCCTCTAACTGTAAATATGATACAATTTTCACATTGGATAGCATTGGTAGAGAAGTGTGGAGAAAAAATCTGCAGTGTTTGCTCAGTGGAGCTCTGTGTTAAATTTCCTGATTTCCAAATGTAAGCATTATCTAACTTAACATTATGAAAATATATTATGAGAGTTGATCGTGAAATGTGTGCTTAGAAACACAAACATCCCAGGCAAAGCTACAAAACAGATCTAGTTTACAAATAAGAAGTCTTATTCTATGAACCAGATATTTACCAGTTTTATTCTGTATAACTATTTGTAACTTTGAGATAATACTCAAGAGATAGGTCTGTTTGAAGACCATACCATTTATCTGTTCTTTGATTAGTGTAAAAGTAATGAAAGTTACTAAAATTATTAGTGTATAAAGTAATGAAAATGCTTTATAGCTGTGCAATGTAAGTGAACCCAACTTGTAAAAGAGGCTGCTCTGTTGAGACAAGTAAGTCTGCCATGCTGCACTAAACAAGACCACAAAGTGGCACCATTTTTTAAAGTAACACAAGTACAATCATGGAATCACAATACGTTTATTTTCTCCATGAATCCTGTTCACTTCTGTTAACTGAAGTTTTTGTCTACTCTTTTCATAGGTGTAGAGATCACAGTTACTATGTGAGTGGGACCTCATACTACCATAACATCCATCTATTCCTCTTCCAAACCTAAGCTTCCTAAGCTTTTCCAGGGCAGGGTCATGGGGCAGCTGCAGCCTGTCGCAGAAAGTAAACGGCACAAAGCAGGACAAGGTGCCTTATCTATCACAGAACAAATAGGCCTACGCACAAACCCAAACACAGAGTCAAACCCGATACAATATACAATACCATATATAAAACACTACATATATGTTTGTGCTTGAAACTTTAAGGGGGAGGAACCTCCACCCCAATTTAATGTAAGAATATCACAATGCTCTACACTCCAAGCTGGACCTCCTCATCCATGCTAAATTAAGAAATCAAACTTACAGACACCTTACTTCTGGCACAAAATTGAGTCCTAGTTTTCTCTACTTTTGAATATAATATGGTTCTAAAAACAATTAAGTTCAATTTTTACAAAAGTTTATCATTTATTACCATTGTTTTTCACATTTTTCTGTCTGTCTGGTGATCTCCCGTTATCTTCCAGGCTCCAATGACCATGACTGGACATGCCATCCAGATAGAGTGGGTATGAAAAGTGTGATATCATTGTGCCCATTGTTCCTCAAAAGGAGTCTCAAGAAAATTATTAGCTCCTGAAAATCTCCTCAGAATGGCAGATTCACTCAGACTAACATTTGTTTACTAAGCTGTTTTTGGAGCCAAAACCTTCTTATATACAGTACATCTCATATTGCATTTTTAGTACAATATGTTTGTACTTATTCTGTTTGTTTGGCATCAGCAATGTGTTGTTTGTGCTCACTAGTGATGAGCAAACCTGGCTGAATTGTTTTTTCTTAAGTTCGGTGAAATTGGGGAAATGTTTGGGAACTTCACAGAATTCAGTCAAATGCATTGAAGTCAGTGGGCAAGAAGAAATTGAACTTGAGTGGATTATGACAGTGCAATAGTCTTTTAGGAGTTTCTGAAGTCTACAGCAGTGTTTGCAAATTATTCTGGACCAAAAATTGTGTCCATAAATGTGACCTGAGTTGTGAGGCTGCAGTGCCAACTACTGCACCACCAGGCACCCCTACAGATAAAATTGATAGAATTTAATTTCAGAAGAGGAAAAGTTCATGCAGGCAGGTAGAATGAATTCACTAAGTTATACCCTCGACAGATTTGTTAGCAGGTACTCACCTCTCTCAAACTCAAACATTCCGTTTGTTTGGTTTTCCCTTACAGACTTGCTCGTTCACTGCTGCTGCTACCAAACAGGCACAACACTAAAGCATGTGAACTCTTCACTCCTTCCTGGTTGATCAACTGCACAGCACCCTGGGTAAGGCTATTAAAGGGCTAGGCATACATATTCAAAACAGCTCACATATATGTTTATACAAAACACACAACCTTTAAGGCACAAATACACCGTAACATTTTAAATTTTCCTTCGATTGTATGTTTAATGTTTACAAATTATTGCAAGTTTTCCAGTCATTTTTAGTGTACTATTAGGATACTCAATTTAGTGTACAATTTTTACACTTATTTACAATATATTTAGTGAACTATTAGGATACTTGAGGGGCTGTCCCATCCAACATAGCAACACTGGCTGATAAACTTCTGTGATATCACACTGGCGCATTAGAAGATGAAAGTGAGTCTAAGCTGACCGCACAATGAATTTTCAGGAAATTACCCTGCAAACAACTTCACCGGCGAGCATGGCATATTTGCTGTGAGAAACACTTTGTCTGATCAACACCAGTGATCACAAACAGTAATACTAGTCACCCAAGCACTTGCACTGACCATTTATTACCACACAGACAACGCAAAAAATTGCAGGTTTCATAACAAGGTGGCACATTTTACCTATGCAGAAAAAAAAGATTTTTATCTTTTCCATGCTGTTGAGTTTAATTGCATAGCATACCTGAGTCTAGTGATGTCGGAGGAATGCATAAAATGACCTTTTTTGAACTCTCACGAAGAAGCATTTGATATGTGTGGTTACCTCGATTTACTGCTCCTCCATGACTCAGGAACCTGTACATTGACATCGCCTAAATTATTAACACACAACTACCACTAACCACTACACCATTTGTCCAAGTGTGGCAACCCTAACTGAAGTTCTGCAGTGTTTGTTCTGTGGAGCTCTGTGCTATGTCGCTGATCTTCCATATGTAGGTGTTATCTAACATAGCATTAAGAAAAGGTGATATGAGAGTTCATCATACTTTGTACTTAGTGATTGAAATCTGTGCAATCAGAAAACATCATTGCACTAATGCAATATTATTTGAAAACGAACAGCGTCAGATCGGGTGTAAATTGATGCTGGCTCTGTTAGTTAGGGTCAAATCCGGGGTGGGGGGGAGAGCATGAACATGACTGAGAGAATAAAACTGAAAAAAGCTAACTTTTACAAGTACCATAAATTTACACCTGATCTGACGCTGTTTGTTTTCAAATAATATTGCATTAGTACAACAATGTTTTCTGATTGGTACTATTCAGGTCATAACATGAGTTCTTCAAAATGTCACATATATTTGCCTGTTTCTTTTTTTCCTGGTGCTGCGTTGACATCATGAACCAGAAGGTGTGAGCTTATTCAGTGCAAGCAGGAGCACGCAGGTAGCCAGTTGCTGTGTGCTATAACATGCTTGACTTGGCGGTGATCAATGCACATGTACTGTAGAAGGCATGCACGAGTACACTAAAAAAAAGAAGAGTGTTCTTGGCTCACCTTGCAGAGTAATTTCATTGTTGCTTCCCCCAGGAAAGCAAACTCAGTCAGTGTCAGGCATCCCTTCGATGTAATAGGAACCACAGCATAGAGAGAAGTGTGTACATTGCAACAGGATTGTATATTGCGCGGAACTGACCTCTCTGTACTATTCTTTCCTCTGCATGTCCTGGAGTACAAAAGAAACACCACCATGCATCAAAATGTGGAGACTGGGCAAGATCGGAAAAAAAACCAAAAAAAAAACCGCGGCCGCTGATTACAAGCGCAAGATGTTATGCGAATGAATATAAATAATATGAATACTGTTGCATCCGTGCCACAATGTTTTCCGAAATGTACTATACAGGTCATAAAATGAATTATTCATAATATCATATATACCTATGTCTCTGTTTTTTTGTCAGTGCGGCTTTGACATCATGGACCATAAGGTGCATACTAATTCAGAGTGAGCAGGAACACTCAATAAAACTGAATAAAAAAATTCAAATGATGGTGAGATATAAAGAAGGCAGATTCACCAGCATTTGTGTATCAGCTTTTATCCCTCCAGATCAGAGAATTTCCAGTTCCATTGTCTCAAAACACCACTCACATCTACAGTTATTCCCAGTTTCAAATAAAAACTAACAGCGTCAGGGGTCTGGGGTGGTGGTGGTGGTGGGGGGTTGTATCGTGATTGTGACTGAGAGAATAAAAGTAAAAAAAAATGCTAACTTTTACAAGTACTATAAATTTACACTGGTTTTTACAGACGCAAATCAAATGTATGTGTTTATTGTATAATATTAACAATAAGAGCAGCTCACTACTCAAAATTGTAAATTTGGGAGGTAGCCAGGATCGATCTGGTGACCTCTTTATTACAAGTCAGCAGTTCTTACCGTTGCATCACAGAAGCTGTTGTATTACACTTGTGCCTTTTGTGAAAGTGTATATTTAATATTTGGACTTCAGGCTTCACACATTATACATTTCATGTCTATATTTTGTCATTTATTACTAAAAATTGAAAAACATGTTTACATAGATTGCTGTAGACACGGAACACACATGAAATGTATGTATTCCAAATAACGATATATTATTTACTCTCTACAATTCCAGCACTTCACTCCAAGATAAACACTGAGCACTAAGAGCCATCTTTGCAAATTGAGCTGCGGCAGTGGGTGAGGGGATGGGATAGCAGGCTGCTTGTGTTGATTGACACATTTACAAGACAAAAGACGCTGACGGAGAGGTGAGAAGGGATTTAAGGTGGGCTGGGACTACAAGTTTTTTCGTAGGCTTTGGTAATTCTAGTGTTAAAGTAAATGTAAATCTTAATCTTGTTATTTTTAATACTACTTTATTATTGCAAATAGCAAACTGTTAATAAACAATACTTAAACTAAAGTGTTACTGAATAGTTTTCTTATCATTGCTATTTTTAGTGAAAAATGATTTACTAGTTAGCTAGAGTAAGAAGATGACAAACTTCCAGCAAGCTGCTGACAGGAAATTATCAATCTATTTCTAGGAATTTTACTTACTTAAAAAAATATGCAATCAATTTCCTTGACCTAATTTTAGCTAAGGTGCACAGAAAGCTTCCCCACCCCCATCTGTCACAGCACAGGAACTCTCAAACTTAAAAGTGCACAGAAATTTAAATCTTTAGGGCCAAATATGCCACCTCACAATTTCCTTGTTAACTGTAAGGTCAAACTCAAAGCATGGGAGAAATACACAATTCTGGAACTATTATATCATTTCCTGCTTTGTTTCCTGTCAGCCTTCCAGCCAAAAAAGGAGTCCATTAATGAGTAATTTCCAGAGGGCAAAGGGAGAAACCATAGGGGAAGTCAGAGCTACAATAAAAATGCAGTTATGTGGATCAGACTTAAGAGGGCAGAATTAACATTGGATTTAAAGAAAGAAGGAACAGTGAGCATTTCTTCACACTTTACAAGTTTAATTTCAATATCTTAACTGAGCCTTTAAGTTGTACTGCCAAAAATATCCAGATTAATTTCTCTGGAATGTTGCAGTGTAATAAAACAGGGGAATGTTTATTCTTTAGGATTTTAGATTTATTAGCATAAGGCAGCATTTTGCCATTCATTGTTTGACCCTCACATCTTTACAAAGCCATACACATACAATTAGATGTAACCAAAGTCCAATATTTGCCTTGATAAACCATGATTTATCTGTTTTACATAAATGTATTTAAGGAAAAAGTTTGATGTTATGTTGTAGGCTAATTCACAGACATGGTCTATCACAGTCATAATTTCACAATATGCCACACAAGAATGTTCTTGAAATAGTTAGATTAACAGATTTGCTCATGGGCTCATTTTTTAGATATTTTTCCTTTATTCATTTCATTATTTTGTGATTAATTCACTATTTTAAAAAAAACAGAAATAGTGAACATTTCAAAATGTGTAATAATCAACATGTGAAATAGACCCAACATGGTTCCCCTCGCCCACCCCCAACCCAGTCCTGTACAATATCACCAGGAACTACGTCTGTGCCAACCAACCACACCACCACACACTACCTGGAGAGTGCCCGCATCATCAGTCCTTGCAAATAAAAGATTTTAACTGTGGAGGCAGCTGATTCACAGCTACTGTATGAATGGACACGTTGGATACTCCTTTAATCCACAACTCCAGAAGGATCACTTGTAAAAGGTAAGCAGCCAGTACTTCAGTAATGTCAGATTAGGAGACTTCCACCTAGAGGCAAGAAGAAGTTTAGCAGCAGAAGTGCCCAGACATAAGAATTTGTGCTAAGAGAAAATGCCTGAAACAACTAAGAATAGAAGAATATGAGACAGTATAGGAATGGGAACTGATAGCATTGACGAGAGTGAACCAGAGATTAGGGACCAGAATACCAACACAGGAGGACAAAACCAATACATATGAATGAATATCCCTGGGGCTTCACAGGGGTATAAGTGACAGAAGGGATCTGGGCAAGGCCCATCAACTGCAGCTTACGAGGAGTAAAATATAACCTAAATATACCTAGGAACTGAGTAAACTGTTGATTGGGTTTTTTGATAAAGATTTACAGGAAGCCTTGTGTAGCAGGAAGTAAAGAACGAAGACAGGCTTTCTGAGAAGAGAAAAGGAACTGACAAGAGAAAAATGAGGATGACAGGGTATAGGAGATGGAAGGGAGACACCATGTGCCATAAACTCTGAACTAAGTTGTGACTCGAGTGTATCATTTTATGAATTGTTACATTGCAATGCGTACATTACAGATCAGTAAGTCAGAGTACTATGTCTTCTGATCAGATATAATATTTCTTATTTTCACATGTAGACATATTTCATTGGCCTATTTTTTTCAGTTTTTGTAGCAAATCAGCTGGTAACTTCTTATAAAGTTGCCGTTATAGTAGGCCGATTGGTGCCACTAAATCAGAACAGGAGAAGGCAGCCATGGCCACTCTGCCAGTCCATCATTGGGTCCGCCATACCAATATACACACTCACACAGAACTAATCTGGAATTTCAAGTTAATTCACAGGTGGAGTGAGGAAAACAGGAATACTCAGAGGAAAATATTGAAAGTGTGAAGGTGAAAACAACTGAGGAATGTATGCACAAATACATATCCATTCATCTACTAATTTATTATACCCCTCCCTGAATCCTGTTCAGGGTCCCTAGATTGACCATAGTGTATCCTGGCAGCAGTACTGTCACAGGTCACACACACACGCATTCAATTGTACAGTGCCTGTTTAGAGCTGCTACTTAAATCAACAGGCACGTCTTGGGAACTCTATAGTTAAACATAATACCCAGGAAACACCAAAAAAATCAGCACATTAAACACAGAAAATAGTTTGAGTTTAAATTCAGAACTCTGTGGAGCACTAACACTAACCACTGTGGCATCACACAGTAATAATACTCTATATACATAATGTCACACATGTGAGATTAGGGGGCAACCAGACGTGCGAAATCTCACCAGACGGGGATCTAAGACAGCGTACTAATGCTTCTCTCCTTTTTTCATCAGAAAGACCGAAGACCAGATGAACCCCGAAACATGAATTAGTCGCCGAAACCCGATCCCGTCATAGGAAGGACTTCCGCATTCCGACCATCCCTGCTTGATGACTTCAATACAGTCACCCTCTGATGACATTACCTCTGTCACCCTCTCCTCATGTCATCTCCTCTCTGCACCAATTTCCGGTTCATTCGCCATAAATCCATCCGCCATTCCGACATCATTGTCGAATGTATATGCTTATTTTGACTGTGCTGTATAAGGAACAATTCATTTTGGTTCATCGACAGTATATGGGGACGGTTCCACAATCCTTAATCTGTCTCTCTGGTCTCTTTTCTTCACAATACAAATCTTTCAACCTTTTCTTTTCAATAGTAGTAAGTTTCCTAAAGGGCCCAAAATTATAACCCCTAATTCCCATTTAAGTCAACCAGCTTTCTAGGCTCACAGCAGACATGTACACACAACACAGGAAAACAATGATGATTTCAGCACAGCAAAAAACGTTTGTCAGTCTTTTCCATCATTAGAGACAACGTGTCCTTTTTAAGGTAGTTTGAGTGCTGTCAAAGAATGTTGAGAACAGAAGCAGAATACAGAGAAACATTTATTTCAAGAACAATTCATCCATCCATCCATTATCCAACCCATTATATCCTAACTACAGGGTCACGGGGGTCTACTGGAGCCAATCCCTGCCAACACATGGCACAAGGCAGGAAAAAAACCCCGGGCAGGGTGCCAGCCCTCCGCAGGGCACACACGCACACACACACACACACACACACACACTAACACACCAAGCACACACTAGGGACAATGTAGAATCACCAATGCACCTAACCTGCATGTCTTTGGACTGTGGGAGGAAACCGGAGTACCCGGAGGAAACCCATGCAGACACGGGGAGAACATGCAAACACCACACAGGAAAGACCCGGGAAGTGAAAGAACAATTCATTATATATTTTAATTTTGCCATCATAAATCAGGTTTATGAATGTTATATTATATTATGTCTTTTTTACTATACACTATTTGTATGGTTACTACAGAAAATAAAATTAAAGTATGAATTTACAATGATCTCTGGCTTTAGGAGAATAACATACGCGTTACAAACATAATATTAGCATGGGAAACATTACATATAAATTAAATGTATTATTTTTATTAACACTAAGACCTGACACCATTCAATGGAAACAGAACCATAGTCACAGGAACATGATGAGTTCTTCTTCTTGAATATTAAAGACAGGCCAGTTACAGGCACCTTGCATATTAACAGTCATTACTTGCACTTGCAATCTTTTTTTAAATTAAGAGAGTACACCTTATGAGAAGGATTTAGGAGTCATAGTAGACTCTAAGCTATCGACTTTCCGACAGCGTTCAGAAGCCATTAGGAAGGCTAACAGAATGTTAGGTTGTATAGCACAATGTGTGCAGTACAAGTCACAGGAGGTTCTGCTCAAGCTTTATAATGCACTGGTGAGGCCTCATCTTGAGTTCTGTGTGCAGTTTTGGTCTCCAGGCTACAAAAAGGACATAGCAGCACTAGAAAAGGTCCAGAGAAGAGCGACTAGGCTGATTCCAGGGCTACAAGGGTTGAATTATGAGGAAAGATTAAAAGAGCTGAGCCTTTTCAGTTTAAGCAAATGAAGATTAAGAGGTGACATGATTGAAGTGTTTAAAATTATGAAGGGAATTAGTACAGTGGATCGAGGCTGTTATTTTAAAATGAGTTCATCAAAAACACGGGGACACAGTTGGAAACTTGTTAAGGGTAAATTTTGCACAAACATTAAGAAGTTTTTCTTTACACAAAGAACGACAGACACTTGGAATAAGCTACCACGTAGTGTGGTAGACAGTAAGACGTTGGGGACTTTCAAAACTCGACTTGATGTTTTTTTTGGAACAAATAAGTGGATCGGACTGGCGAGCTTTGTTGGGCTGAATGGTCTGTTCTCGTCTAGAGTGTTCTAATGTTTTAATGCAATTTTGCCACATGCCATTTCTCAGTTGAGGTCATGTGAAATATGACAACTGGACTGGAGAAGTCCTGGAACACCAACCAGGTCACCCCATTTAATAACAATTTGAAGTTTTAAACAAAAAATAAACTGCCCACTTTTAGGAAATCAGAATTGATCAGGTCTAGTATAGAGCTTCATGTCTTCTTCTGTGAGCGTTTCACATTTATACATCTCCATCCAGAAGGTTCAGAGTCATTTGTCCTCACTGGGCATCTTATCCTGGTTGCAGGAACAGGGGGAGATGAAACCATTAGAGACAGTGCCCCCTCGCGCCCCAGGGTGGGACACAGCTTAAACCACTGTCTGAAAAGCCCCACTAACTATTATACATCCTAATTCTGCCAATGTCTAAACTTTTTTGAAAGTAAATATGCAACTTATTATTTGGAAGGTTTACATAATGTAGATAAATCAATGTATACCATAATCATGCATAAAATTTGTTAGAAAGATATCTAATCTCTTTTAGATCTTCTGACTCTTTTCTTATTTTTTGATATTCATCTTATCAGATCTCTGTCAACAATCCTGCTTATAGATACAAGGGAATTTGACTGAAATAATAATGGTTACTGTAATTTCACAAGCAAACTCCTGCTAGATTCAGTTACTTATTGTATCATCAACTTTAACAAGTAAACCTCTTCAATACATTAATTTTTAATGTGCCCCATTCTATTGCATCCTTTTATCCCTTAAGCCACTTATAAAGAAAAGTGTCACAGGGAGCTGTCACCCTTCCTATTAGCATTAGGCACAAGGAAGAAGCCAGTCCATCACAGGGCACACTCCTAGTCAAACCCACACTAGTCCAGTTCAGAGTTGCTAATTAACCTAATACATGGTGTTAAGACTCATATTTAGTAAATAAGAACATAAGAAAATTCACATACAAGAGAGTACCATTCACTCCAGGTATTGTATGGTCAAAATGTCTCAATACCTTATCCAGATATTTCTTAACAGTTGTCAAAGGTTTCTGTTTCAATTACTTGAGTTTGTTCCAGATTTCCACAACACCAAGAGCTTCCTGGTGAAGTAGTGCAATTTGTCAGTCAATCATCAGTCATTATCCAACCCACTATATCCTAACACAGGGTCACAGGGGTCTGCTGGAGCCAAACCCAGCCAACACAGGGTGCAAGGCAGGAACAAATCCTGGGCAGGGCGCCAGCCCACCGCAGTGGTGCAATTTGCTTCTTCCTAACACAAGGAGACTGGATTTGAATGCCTTGTCACAATCCATCTAATGCGTGTAGGCAACTGAAATTATGTAAAATGTGTGGCACACTGGTTAACACTGCTGCCGCATTGATTTAGATTAAAAACTTTAAATCTTGGCTTGGGTGCTGCATGCGGAGTTTGTTCTTCATCCCTATGTCAGAGTGAGAGTTTTCTCCAGGTATTTTGGAATTCATTCCATTCCCAACAACAATGGTGGCACTTGCATGCAATGTTGAACTGGAGATGTAACTTAGAAGATGAGTGGATGGGTTAAGAAATCAATGGCTATAGATATGCTTACAGAGCCATGGGGTCCTGAAGCTTATCCTAGGATGCCAGTTTCTCACATGGCAGATTCTCTGACCCCTAAACTAGAAATACTAACTAATACCTGCAGCACCTGTGCTTTATTGATTCATTGCAAAACACACTTTAATTGGAAATTGCAGCGTTTGAATTGAAAAGGAAAGTCAGATGGCATAAGAGGAATACGTGGTATAAAGACAGTTTCTCCCTGACCAGAGCCAGTAAAGATACATGCTTCAATTTAATTTTTTGTAAAGTTTTTATTTACGGTCTTGCACCATTGCACAGTTTAGGAAGATTTAAGTTTCTCAAAAGCATAACTGGTGCTCCTATCATCAAAATAATTTTGTGCGAAGGAATGCCTGGAGGATTGAGCATCTGCAAGAACTTCACTGGATAGTGTACAGCCTCTTCAATCTCTACTTCTGAGTCAATTGAATCATATGTCATCTCATGTGTATTTACCGTAGCTAAAAGACAGGTATTGATTTCAAACTAGTCCATCACAGTTTCTTATGTGATATTGAATTTCAGAAATATTTTGCTAAAAATTTGTAAGAAAATTCAAAAAGTGGCATGTGTCCCATTTTTTTGACCATCCTGTATAAAATTACAATTTTTAAAAAAATTGCAAAAAATAGTTTAAATCAAAATAGAGCTGACATATTTGGGAATTTCTGTGAAAAATTAACCATTTTTGGGATTTAAAACATTTTAATATTGAAGGGGTAGTTATACCCCCTTAGTGTAGCAGTTTCGCAAAATCCGTTCTTATCTCTCACCTAGACCCTAAAACAAACCTCCATGCCAAATTTCAAAATTCTTGGACTTGGGTTTTAATAAATTTAGTGATGAATGAGTCAGTGGGTTTTCGATTTTATATACTGTATATACTAGCCGTTCCCCGCGGCTCCGACCATGTAGTAGTGAAACAGGACAAACTTTAAAAATCAATAAACAAAAAGGTATCACTAAATAAGTGGAGGCAAGTTATGCTGTAAAACGTAGAGGTAGACCGACTCCCCACTCCTGACGTCATGCTTCCCCCTCCCCTCAGCCCTCAGCCTCTGTCTCGGATTAGTGTGAATATATCGCTTCTGCAAGCGAACTATGATTCTTAGCGCAATGAGAGAAGATGCAAAATCAATTGGAATGTTCAAGCAAATTCTAGAAAAAAAAAAATCTAAATCCGTTAAGTAGTTCTCTCATTCGCTAGCTAAGCGGAGGTAAGGTACACGTCCTGAGGGGGGCACGTGAGTGAGGAGGGCCCCGCCCCCGTCCCCTTAGCCCGCTGTGTCTCTTTCATATTCGTGCAAATAAATCATTATGGCAAGTAAACTGTGATACTTAGCGCGATGAGAGAGGTCATAAAATGAACTGGAATGTTCAAGCAAATTCTATAAAAAATCCTGATCTAAATCCGTTAAGTAGTTATCTCGTGAAAAGCAGACAGACAGACAGACAAAAGTTGGATTTCATATATAGAGAGATATAGATTTAGAGTCCCTAATTAAAATTAAGCTTATTACAAATGTCTTTTATAGTGCCTTTCATAGAACACATCACCACAGTGCAGCTGAGAAAGCAAAATGTATGCCCATAGTATGTAGGTGGAGACTGTAGTATCTGGCATAGGAAGTTGTGCCATGGCAATTGTGTTTACTTGTGTGTGTGTGTGTAATTATTTATAGATTTACTAGTCATTAAGCCCGTTACAATAACGGGCGCTAGAACAGTAGTCCATAAACATTAGTAGGAACAGTCTATGTTAAATGGCAAGGAACCTTTTACCTCATTAAATTTTTTCCGTAAAATGCCTGTAATTGTCTCTGACAGTAATACTGGCTTTGCTGTCCATAATATGCGTTTAATTTTCTGTGACAACAGTGGGCAATCAGCAGATTCTCCCGAGCAACTGATGTAATGTGCGCAAAAATAAATTTACTTTTACTTTACACTTTACTGGGCCAAGCTTCTTAATCACAAATCTGACATCCTCAGAGTGAACACTTGCACAACAATGGGGAAGCTGGTCTCCGCGTCTCAGTACCCAATTGGATTTTTCGTGTTTTTTGTTTTAGGTCTTACCTCATTTACTGAAATCCGATTGGATCTGCCGCAAGATATTTCTATAGGTCCCGCCCTCTCTGTCTTGTGTGACGCGTCAGGCGGCCTTTGAAGCATCGCACCGTGCCCCGCGCATGCGCACTTCACCAGAAGACACGGACACATGGATGCACACAGGGATTTTATTAAAGAGGATAGGATTGTGTTAATAGTGACACATAGGTGCTTATCTTAAAAGTTGAAAGGTGGTGCCATGATGACTCCAGCAGAGTGAGAAACGATGAGGCAGCAGCACAGGTTTGCATGCCCATGGTGTAGCAATAGGTATGACTGGGAAGGCACAACTCCACTCGAACCTGTTCGGGACATGCGGAGGGAACCAGATACGAGGTATCAAGCAGTGAATGAAAGAGAAAATTTGGCAAAACCATTTTGTTGTAAGAAAAGGGTCCCCAAAAAGGTGATAAAAAATGACTACTTGCTGGGGAGTAATCAACATGTTGTCTTTGGTTGTTCATGCATGTGTAAGCATGGCCACTGATTTATAGGCTTCCATCAGGGGTTACGGCTCGTTGAACAGACTTTGCAGAGGATTGCTTGGAACTTGAGGGAAGCAGGGTGAGGTATGCGCCAAGATTGATGGAAGGAGTTTATAAGAAGGGGAATATTGACAGTAGAGGTCAACTTATTTGGCTGTCAAGTGTGTCAGTAGTGGAAGGTGCATCATGGAACGTCTGAGCTGCCTAAGTAAGGAACGGAATACAGTAATCCCTCCTCCATCGCGGGGGTTGCGTTCCAGAGCCACCCGCGCAATAAGAAAATCCGCGAAGTAGAAACCATATGTTTATATGGTTATTTTTATATTGTCATGCTTGGGTCACAGATTTGCGCAGAAACACAGGAGGATGTAGAGAGACAGGAACGTTATTCAAACACTGCAAACAAACATTTGTCTCTTTTTCAAAAGTTTAAATTGTGCTCCATGACAAGACAGAGATGACAGTTCACAATTAAAAGAATACAAACATATCTTCCTCTTCAAAGGAGTGCGAGTCAGGAGCAGAGCATGTCACAGAGATAGAGAAAAGCAAACAAATCAATAGGGCTGTTTGGCTTTTAAGTATGCGAAGCACCGCGGCACAAAGCTGTTGAAGGCGGCAGCTCACACCCCCTCTGTCAGGAGTAGAGAGAGAGAGAGAGAGAGAGAGAGAGAGAGAGAGAGAGACAGATAAAAAGAAACAGTGAAAAATCAATACGTGCCCTTTGAGCTTTTAAGTATGCGAAGCACCGTGCAGCATGTCGCTTCAGGAAGCAGCTTGCACAGAAGGTAGCAACGTGAAGATAATCTTTCAGCATTTTTAGACGAGCGTCCGTATCGTCTAGGTGTGCGAACAGCCCCCCTGCTCAATCCCCCTACGTCAGGATCAGAGAAACTCAGCGCAAGAGAGGGAGAAAAGTAAGCTGGGTAGCTTTTCAGCCATCTGCCAATAGCGTCCCTTGTATGAAATCAACTGGGCAAACCAACTGAGGAAGCATGTACAAGAAATTAAAAGATCCATTGTCCGCATAAATCCGCGAACCAGCAAAAAATCCGCGATATATATTTAAATATGCTTACATATAAAATCCACGATGGAGTGAAGCCGCGAAAGGCGAAACGCGATATAGCGAGGGATTACTGTAGGTGAAATGACTCTTATTTTTAAAATTTTTTTCCCTCACGACCCAATCTTGCTCTTGTTAGTGTCTTTGAGACCTAATCCCTGATGACTGTCAGATCAGATCAGGTCCTCAATGGAGAATTCTTGCCGACAGTAACCCAAGGTTCCTCCTTGGATAATGACTGCCAACAGTCATAGCAGAGCACTTTCAATTACTGCCTGTAGCAACTCATCGTGAATACAATGGTGAGACACGACATTGTGTGACTCAAACGCTGGCAACCCATGACCAAAAATGGTTTAAGGAAACTATGCCAAGAAACTTGAGAGTGGGGATGAATGTGGTCAGCTAGACTTTAGTTTTGTTTGTGTTATGTTCATTTTGGAAGGAGTCCTTTTCACTCCTGGGTCACCCAAAGAAAAAGGGAAAAGGGCTTAATTATTTCTTTTTATGTCTTATTTGAACTCTGAAATTCCTTGATGGTCCCTTTGAGTAGCCTAGACAAGGGAGATAGGAATAGGATTAGAGTCACTACTGGGTTTTGAGCTGTGTTCTTCATTTTTGATTTGAAATGTCCTTGGTGGACCTTTCTAGCAGTCCGAATAAGGGAGGAGGGAACTGGACTAAAGTCATGGAGTTTTTGTCTGTTTTTGAATATTTTCCTTTTTATTTTATCACAATTATTCACATACGTGAACTGTGCATTTTGATGAACTTACTAGTGTGATTATTCACAGAACTCATTTTAGTTCAACAATTTTGATATCACATTGTTTTTAATAAAGAACTGTTTGTTTTTGCACTCACTGTAGTTAATCCTCGGTATGACTACTTGATACCCCGTGGTCAAACCATTGCAAGGTACATGCTGGGTAGGGGGCATCATACCTGGATAAAGCACAGTAAGTGCCAATCAACCAAACATTTCTCAAATGAAATAAGCCATATGATGCCACTGAGCAGACTCAGCCAAATTGATCATTTCTTTGTAAAAGATATTTTAATGATCTAAAACAAATCTGGCCAGTAAGTCTGCTTGTATTCTAGGTTAAATGATGTAGTGATGTCTATGAGACTGACAGGGAGAATAATTTGCTCTTGTCACGAAGTGTCCAAGGTTGCGAGAGTCAATGAGGCAGGTTTATTTCAAACAGCTCTTTAAATGAACATTTATATTGTGCAGGTCACAAATTTTTTGATTAACAGCCCTTCCGGACTAATTCACTTCTCACCCAAAACAACCCAATAAAGGTCTGCTTTGAAATGTAATTAAAAGAGTGTTAACAGAGAATATAAAGCACTGGAAGACAATGGATCCTGGCTAAAATTAAACCTTGTTTTCCTTCCAACAAATTTTTTTTTTATTTTTCAAAGGCTGGAAAAGAAATTATATGAATTGCTGTTTTTTTTTACTCAAATAAACTTTCCTTAGATCATATCAAACATAAAAATGGTGAACATATTGCTCCTTTCATGTTTTATTCCACCACAGGCGTAAATGATGTTGAATACTATAAATAGACTTGCTGCTGACTAACAGGGAAAAAAAATCAAAATAAAATGTGCAGTATTTATATGTAGTTGTCCAAAATAAATGATAGTAATCACACACTGTCTCCACGATGATTTGTTTTATTTCCTTTCTTTCTGCTCTTTGAATTGTTTGTAGTTACCATGGAAATGAATACTTTTGTTTGTACTTTATAATCTTCCTGACTCACAGCTCCAGAGTGCTGGGTTCAAATTCCTACCTGTGGAGTTTGCATGTTCTCCCCGTGGTTGCACAGGCTGCTCTCCATTTTTTCCTCTCACATGGTCCACAGGCAGCTAGACTGGTTGGTGCCACTAAACAGACCTGCACTGGGCGGGAGGGCAAACAAGAGAGGGGTGTTTCTGTCATGGAGTCAGCATCACCTTTAAGGGTTTCAAGCCTTAAATCTGATGTTGCCTTTAATTGGTCCCCAGCACAGAACAAAATATAGATTAGGAATATTGATAAATGGATATATACTGAATATACATGTATATGATGTATATTGCCAAGCAGTGAAAAAATTAAAGGGAACAAAGCAGAGGGCAGAGTTGAGCCACTTTGGATTAAATGACATCTGTTTCTTCTTCAGCAGCAGGGACATTGACCCAAAAGAAAAGCAATAACGGTCACTCAATCAAACCAACAGTGCCACTTTTAGGAGTCCAGCCATTTTAAGTGTCTGTTTCATTGTGAACATAGAAGTCTAGTGAGTTGCATGTTATGGAAAGGGCAGCACATTGTACTTTTTACAGGAGTAATCAACACAAGACAACATGGGGTTTCCCCATGGATCCTTAACATTATCCATAGGTAACTTCAGCAGATGCTCTGACATTACATCTTACTAATCGAAATGGCCTGCTTTTAATGTCTGCATGGACATTTTCTCAATTTCTGTGAGTGTGTGTGCAACAAGTCAAGTCAAGTTACTCAAGTTGGGGAGCATGCACCGGTACAGTGCGTTGCCGCACCCACTACACAACGAAACAACTCGGGATCCCGGTTTGCAACTCCCAATGCAGACATGCGGTCCAGCCCCACACTCTGGAAATGACCCTCTATCTACCGCAGCCAGGTGTTACGTGGACGACCCCTTGACCTGGTCCAGCCACATGGGGAAACGCGCCACATGGCCGAAGTGCCGTAACTGACGCTCCCTCACAATGCAGGTAACGTGCCTTTTTCGGGACTCCATGATCAACCACTCATTCGACACAAAGTCAAACCAACGGTACCCAAGGATTTTCCAGAGAGACACAGTACCAGAGTCCAGTCTTCATCTAAGGTCACTGCATAGCGTCCCATGTCTTGCAACCATATAGAAAGACAGGAAGTACCAGGACTCTAAAGACTTGGACCTTCATCCTTTTGCATAGATATCGGGAGAGCCACACATCCCTTTCCAGTGACCTCATAACCCCACATGCTCTCCCAATCCGTCTACTGACTTCATAGGAAGAGTCACCAGAGACATGACTGTCACTGCCAAGGGAAGTAAACCTATGGTTATACATGCATTTGACACAGATTCATGGTAAAAAAATTTGATTTTGTCATAATAAAGCTTAGATTTTCAAGGTTTTATATACAGTATATCATTACCATTTAAAGTATATATACTATTTATCAAAAAAAAAAACTTTTTTTAAAGTAAATCTAACACTTTAAAACCATTGGACAATCTGATAGACTAGGATAAAATAATTACCTAAATGTGAACATATCTCTAGATCACGGGTGTCAAACTCCGTAGTGGCTGCAGGTTTTCATTCTAACAATTGACCAATTTTCACTGCTAATTAACTCTTTTTTCCTTCATTTTAATAGCCCTGATTATAAGGATTCACTCCTCTCAATTGATTCTTTTCTTCATTAAATGGCAGCCAAACAAAAATGAGACATGAAATGAGCCAACAAATGTCCAGCTAAACTGGGGCTTCAAACTCCAACCAATTTCACTCCAACCAGTTCTTTAATGAGAAGCCAATTTTTGCTGTTAATTAAACCCGTCATTTAATTCCATGGCTTGTTGCTGCTCTCATTCTGCTACAGCAGACGTTTCCAAAACTGTTGATTTTCTGTTTTTCTAAGAACATTGTCAAAATGTTTTGGTGAACTGAGAGATCAACCTTACTGAGACCCTCACCTTTCTTTATGTTCAGATAATGTGGTTAGAGCGGTCACATGGCTGTTCGTTTTGTGTCTCATTATTGTTTGGCTGCTAATTAAGGAAAAAGAAAGAACTAAAGGGTCTGAATCGAGTTATTTAAAACTAAGACAAAAAAAAGTTCATTAGCAGCAAAAACAGGTCACTAATTAAGAAAATGGTTAGAATGAAAACCTGCAGCCATTGCAGCTCTCCACAACCGGAGTTCGACACCCCTGATCAAGATTAACAGGGTTTAGTAAAGTGATAGATAGAATCAACCCAAATTCCAGCTGCCCGTTCACAAGGCATGTTTTTAATCTTCTTTGGAAAAATTGTTCCAGTTCCTTTAGAGAACAGTCTACAAAATGTCCACAGATTCTGAATGTAAAATCTCATTTCACTGTATGCTTTGAATGAACTTCTTCCCTAAAGTTAGGGTCTCTTGGAAACTGCTGCGTATTCCTTCAGTCTCCGGACTTCTCAAATAAATATATTATGCTGTGATACAGACAAATAGCAATGTTATTTCAGAATTAATATGCAGTGTTGCTCTTCTGACCAACATCACACTAAATGGCAGAGTAGATTAGAGAACTTTATTGTCAAGAGCATAGTTAAATGTTTGTGTTACAGTTGCAGTGATGTATAAATAAATTAAATAATAAATTAAATAAAGGTCAAAAGGGTCAATCTGGATCTCAACAGACAATAGAATTTTGTTCCACTTTGTCTCTCAGTTGACTACATACCTTCTGACAATGAAAGTCAGTTCTCCTGTGCACTCTGGAAGTTGCTGTCTCATATAAGAACATAAGAAATTTCACAAATGAGATGAGACCTTTCAATTTATTAAGTTAATTTGCCCAGCACCTTGGACATGTGGTTATATCCTACTGAATGGTTATTTTAATAATATTTTAATATATTTAATAATACAGTTTATCAGACTTTTATTCACTACTCTGTTGTACTCATTTAACCATTAATCAATTGATTACTGAACTTATTTATGCACTTCAGGATCTTGGAGGCTGGAGTTCATCCTCACAGCACTACACACAAGGCAAGAAAAAGCAGTGGGGCCTCATTTATAAAACTTTGTGTGGATTTGCATTTGCAAAAAGAAAATTCAGATTTACAAAATCTAGCATATGCAGATTTGTACACAAGTTACCATTTACAACTTACAATCTAATATGCGGGCGTGAGCATGCCTCAAACACCACCCTGATACATCCATATATGGAGCATGCTAATGAACCTCATATATATTTTAATGACAATGCTGTAGTACTTCATTGGCGGGAAGAGCTGTCTTCCGTCCTGACATTTTGAGACCCCGCCTCCTGCATTCAAGAGTATCTGGTTGTGTTCTGCAATTGAGAATACAAGATCATGTGTGGCATTATAGCACCTCTCCTCTGTGTTCTGAGGGGCTGTGAAAGGAGTAAGGCACCATCGCCTGAGTGGGTAACAACTTTTACCTGGTGCATGTAATGACGCGATTGCTTATACAATGAAAAATATGCCATAGGCAATTTGAAACACTGAAGGTTCAGCCAGTTATCTCACCAAAAAGCCAGCCACCACATACAGCGCCATCGAGACACAAGTTTTGCCAGTCACATCTTGGATGACTTGGTGCCTTAAAGGAATGTAACTGGTTGCAGTTAACAAAATTAGCTTCATTTTTGTGTGCCGCCCTCATTGTAACATAAGTGAAGTGATCCAAGTATTTTAAGAGAACCGGACACTGCTGCAGACTGACATTTTATGTTGGCAAAAACATGTTATGCTTTATGTATTTGTAACCTAATCATTCCAAAAATTGAATGTAGTGCCTCGTGAACCAAGCTTTCGGTCCTGTTATGCAGGAACTGAATAGCCTGTAATAGCACATCCAGTACCCTTTACTCCTGAAGCACGTATCACAGGACATCCTGCTGGACGCAGTCATATTCCTAGTCCACAAAACACATGTAAACTGTTTGGGCATACTCATATAAACCCTCCAGAATTCTTGTGAAGATAAAAAGATGTTCCAGTGTTCTGCAACCGGGACAATACCTACATTGTTCCTCCTGGATCCGAGGTTTGACCAACAGCCAGACCCGCCTTTCCAGAACCCTGCCATTGTCCTTCCCAGAGAGGCAGGGAAGTGTAATCCCCTGAAGGTGGATTAGATGTTAGATCCTGTCTGCAAGGAGTTGGCATAATTTCCTTGTGTTGTCGTGATTTTTTCTACATCCCAAATAATGTATGTGCATGTCAAGTTCAAAACTGACCCTCATTGAGTGTGGCTGTATGTAAGTACAGTAAGTGGAAGTAAGTTGGTTCTTTCTGGGACTATTCATGCTGCACATTATCCTGAATTGGATTTAAGGAGGGGTTGAGAAGTCATTTTATGTCATTGAGGCATGATTTATAAAAATAAGAGAATAATAAAAAATGAGATCTGTTAAAAGAAGTCAAATAAACATACTGAAAGTATAGCTGAAGGTAAAGGAAGCTTTAATAACAAATTACATGTACATAAATACATGGCACATTAATGGTTCAAACAGCAGCATAGCATTCCGGCCCGTCATTTTATGAAATAAAGTATTTTTATTCATTTTCCAGAACCAGTAAAGTACACAGCTTTACCCTAGAAAGCTATATGATATGAAAGGCAATACTGGATCTTTTTGTTTTAACAACACTGCAAGCCTTCAGCTCTGTTTAACAGAAAGATTAGAGTGGGAGATTTTAAACGGAATTGAGTGTGCATCCCAGTGGATTGTGACCAGTGGCTCTCCTCTGGTTGGAAGGCTCTTGCTTCCCTCTGCTTCCCATCACTGCTTCTTGACTGCCGACATGTGGTGCCAATTTGTTCCTCCTGCGCACAGGGCGGCGGAGGCTTGGATTTAATTTTCAGCCTTGACATAAGGTTTAATTTGCTAAAAAGGGGGAACTGCATGGCCGTAAATCTTAAAGGAGACACCAAGGTTGCAAAACTTTCTTTTTATTGCCTTTTTTCATCAAGACAGCTTTGGGAATGATCTCTTTTCTACAGCTTTGAAGTATTATGAATATAGACCAAAGAAACCTATTTTAAAGCTTTAAAGACTCTTCTGGGATCAGACAAATCACACTCCACCTCATATTTATATCACAGGGCCTCCTTTTAACACCTAAAGTTCTGTTCACTGTGTCACTTTTCTGTCTTCTGTGTTGATTTATTAAAGTTCCTACTTTGTGATATGGGATGAGTTGAGCATGCTGCCGTTGGCACCTCATTACAAGATATGAAGGATGTTTTCAAGTGGTTACAGGATTTCCTGTGAGCTGCCATTACCTTTGGAGGAGGATAGAGAGTTTAACCCTTTGAGAGTAAGTGTATTCAAACCAGATTAGGAACAACACAGCAGTGTTTTAGACATATAACTAAGTAACACTATTTATTTGTTTCTTAAGCTTCTTTGTTTCAGATAGGGGGTTTGTGGGATGTTAAAGTCTAGCCTGGCAGAATCATACACTGACTTACGACTGAACACCAGTCGATCCTCACGTACCTAACTGTTTCACGGTCATTAGTTAACATACCCAACATGCTTTTGGAAGAAAACCTAACATGGGTAAATAATCCACACAGATAGAATCCAAGTTGGGATTAGCTAATGCACCACCCTGTTTTTTTATTTTTAATAATTTCACAAAATTGTCTAATTTTATGTTTTCACTTTGCCATTCTCAGATATTGAGGTTTGTTTGACTGGGGGGAAAACAAATTGAAATGATTTTAGCATAAAGCTGCAACATAGCAAAATGTGAAAAAAGTGAAGGGGTGTGTGTGAATCCTGTGGTACCCGGCTGGGGTTCATGCCCGGCCGGGATGCCCAGGAGGACCGGAGGAGGGCTTGTGCCTCCTCCAGAACACGAGGGGGCGCCCGCCCTGGTTGCTTTGGGAGCCACGGGTACAGAGCATGGAAGCTCAACCCTGTAGGGGCCCGTGGTCACCGGCAGGGGGCGTCCCGATGCCTTGGGAGCCCTGGACCTCAGCACTTCCGCCACACACGGAAGTGCTGGGGGGAAGAGGATTGGGGACACCCGGAGGACTTCTGGATACACCGTCAGAGCTTCCGCCACACAGGGGTGTGGCTACAGAAGCTCCTCAGGATGCACCTGGAGTCCATCCGGGGTGTATAAAAGGGGCCGCCTCCCTCCAGTCATTGGTAAGAGTTGAGTGGAAGAAGGACGGAGCTCAGAGGAGAGGAGTGGAGGCGGACCAAGAGACTGAAGGCATTGTGAGTGTGGCCAAGGACTTAAGGGGTTATTGGTGCTGCGGCACTGGGATTGTGCACTTGGACAATGTATAATATGTACAATAAACGTGTGTGTGGTGAAATCAACATGTCTACCTGTCTGTGTCCAGGCTGTTCCCCACAATCCTTTCTGAATGTATCGTAAATGTGTTCTGCAGTAGAGTTTATGTACATAATATTAGAGAAACTGGGACAGTTGAGGCATAACCTATCAGTTATGTAGCTTTGACATTTTTAGCAACTAATCTAGACTGGTCTGTAACTCAGCTCGACAAAAACACACAAGTCATAGAGGTGGGCTTGTGTGTGTGCGAGAGACAACAATCAATGTACAATTCAACCAAAAGGAAAGTATGAAAATGGGTTTGTGGTCTGTGAAAACAGAACGTCCGTTTGTCTGTATGATGTCTTATGTTTGTCATACTATAACAGAAAGAAAGAAGTCAGATGGAGATTGCAGCTCAACTCAGCATACCTGGAAAACATTTGTACAACAAACAGCACTGTAAGCAGCATGTCAGCTGGCTGTCATTATATGGTGAGACTTTGAAACATGGAGAGAATGATCAGGTAACAAAGAATAGAGGTTAGTTTTATAAACTATTGAATTTACATACAGTGTCAATCAATACATACATTTTACTCCAGTTGGTTCACTTGTTTACACCCAAATGATTTATATAAAATAAAACTCTTCTATTATATTCTGGGTCTTCTTATACCTTTGAGTTGTGCCACCACCCTTGACATTTCTTTGCATATAACAACTGTCCATTCTAGTGGTTTGCAGGACATCTGCTGATTTCTTAGTCATCTCTTAGTCATCTTTCAGTACATTTTGTTGTTCACTGGACCTTTATATGTTTTTTTATTAACCCTTTATACTATTTCTTTAAGATGAATGCTATGTTACCCTAAAAATATTCTTCCACACAGTGCAGTCACAAGGGTTTATTTGCAGAAAGAAGGCTTCCAAGGAGGTATGGGGCACAGGTTACATAGTGATAAAACAACAACCATCTCAGCACTTCAGAGGCACTCTACAATACACTATATTCTGTCCCTGGCCTACATTCTTCTCTGCTCTCCTGTTACCCCCAAGGATACTGGAAGGTTTTCTCCTCTTTCTCCACTTCATTGGTAGGTGAGCTGTTGCCTCCACTTCACTGCCGACTCCAAGCTCCTCTGTCTGAGGGAAGGAGGCTTCTTTAAAAGTGTGACCCTTGACTGCTTCTGGGGTTACAGCCAATTGGCTGACCAGTGGTTCCAGGTCATACTTCTGACTATTTAAAGGGCTGGGTGCACCTATATTTGGCTGCAAAATGAGATTAGCTTCCTGCTGCTCCTTTGTGGCTGGGAGGACTAATAGGTAGGGATGTGAAGCCTACTCAGCATCACTGGGAGCAAGGCAGACTGGGTTTAAACTTCAATTATAATCACAGTCCACATGAGGTATTTCAGTAGGTAATGGTGGGTTAGACTTTTCCTCTCTTTGACCCTATAACCAAACTGAGTTGATTTGAAAATGGATATTAGGATATAGCAGGTTGGATAATGGATGGATGAATGGATGGATGGATAGATGAGAGTTTTATGAGCTGCTTAGTTTACATAGCAGTGAAGCTGTCATTGCAGGTCTCACAGGTTGATTCTGGAAATGGTTATTGTTCACACAGAATTTATAAATTGTCCCTGTGTATCAATGGGTTTGCAACATATTTTGTAGTTTCTCCCAATGCAGGAATTAGTTGGACTGACAACATTAAATCGGCCCAATATGTAGGTCTATGCATTATGTCTCATCCAAGGTTGAAATATTGCCCTGTGCCAGATGCTGTCATGATGGACTTCAGCATGCCTGTGACTTCACATTTTATAAAGCTGGTTCCGAAATTGGATAGCTACATATTGAGAATAATTAATAAAGACTTTTCATTCTATATATGTATCATATTGATTGGTCCCAGTTAATTGGTCTAACATCAGCGTAAATCTTTGTGACGTGTAATGAAGCCTCATAAAGATAGGAACTTACTCATAAAAAATTACTCTTCACCAAAAAGAAGCCAATAAATGTTGCCCATAATTGCCATATTAGACAGCACTTCTTCTGGAACTTAGCATGATGAGGCAGTCCTCCTAGAATGCAGAAAACTGAAGTGAAAAGGAAGACAAAATACAGAAGTAATATAGACCAAATCTGGCAACAAATTAGGCAATAATCATTCCATCTTTCCATTGTCTAGCCTACTTACTGTGCCTATCCTGACTGGACTGTGCATTAGGCTAGAATTTCAGTAACCCTGGACAGGACACCATTATATCATAGGGCACACATAATCATATAGGACCAATTTAGATTTACAGATTAACCTAACATTCATGTTCTTGGGATGTGGAAGGGGATAAAAAAGTCACCCAAAGAGAGAGACTGTGCAGGAGGCCCCACACAGACAGTAACTAGGTGTGGAGTTCAAACTCAGGGCTTCAGATCTGTAAGGCAGTAGTCAATTCACTGACCCTCTATGCCGCACAATAAAATTGCTTCAAGGACATTGAAAATCTGTTTTATTATTTACTAGACAAAGAGCCCGTTTCGACAACGTAAGATGAAACGGGCACGAGTTTGTGTCAGCAGTGTATGAAGAACAAATGATAAGTAACGAAGAAGTTGTTTTGTAATGATTGTAGTCTGCTTTACTCATTACTGTACAGGCTTGTACTGTTAGTTGATGAATTTTCCAGGCCTATAGTATAATATTGAATGATGAATGTTCCAGTACAATATGGAATAGTAATAAGTATAAGCACCACAAACCTGATATAGGTGTATTGAATGAATGCGTAATTGAATCAGAATGCGTAATTAGGCCTTGAGCTGTAGTCGAAATCACCTTTCAGGCCTCTAGAGCTTTAATCAAAGTCGCCTTTCTCTTTGAATTTTTGCAGCCATAAATCCGCCGCCTGCCGCGATGTTGGGGTTGGATGTTGGTCTCGTAAGGTTTTTCGGGCAGCTGCGCAGAAGGCGACTGCGCATTCAGCTTTGGACGTGCACAGAAGGCGACTGCGTATTCAGCTTCGGACGGACGTGAGTGAGTGAGTGAGTGAGTGAGGAGGCAGGCGAATTATGTATTAAGATAGACTGTGAACCACTAGGGGCACCAGAGAGCCCCAAACCCTAGACACAACTTCGCAGAGACAAGTCCTGTTTAAATAAAACTGATTTATTTGTGCAGTTACCTTCCACAAAGGTTCAAAAGCACAATCACTACAACTCTCCACACTTTCTCTTCTTCTCCTCAACACCTCCCAGGCTGATCCGTCCACTTCCACCTGACTCTGACTCACCTGGATGAGGGCGGCAAGTGCTTGCAGAGCATTTGGATAGAAGAGCAGAAGCACTTCTGGGTTAGGCGGAAATTCCATGTCATATGGCTCTTTCGTTTTCACAGCCCCTACTGGCGGCACTCATGGTACCCAACAGGGCTGATATAAAGAACGCCAAGTCTTGTAGCGCCTTGTGGGAACCAGGGGCACCACAGCAATTGGGGGAAGCTGCCATCTAACGTTCTCGGGGATGCAATGTACCGAATCCATTGTTCTCCCCAGTCATTCCATTATACAAGCCGCCCGGCTTGGTATTGTTCTGGGATTTAACCCAGCTAGGACGCCCGTGTATTCATCCAGGGACTGATATCCTCTGCCTCTGTTTTGGGCAAGGAAGAGTTTTGTTTTCCCCGTTTCTTGGAGTAGCATAGGGCTGGCTTCCCGTCTGGTTAAGGAACCTGGCCAGGACCGAACAAAGGCTGAGCCTATCCCATCAACACAGACTGCATGGCAGGTACCACTGCCAGATAAGGTGTCACTCCATTGCAGAAGACACAAACATTCACTTTTTCATACTGGACCAAACTATCTAATCTGGGATGTTGGGGGACACAATTATGGAAAGCCATTTTTACATTTAATATCTCCTGCTTATTTCAGTTATGTAGAAGTGCATTTAAACTAGTCAGAATTCTACTTTGAGATATGTCAAACACAAATCGATTAGTCAGAAACTGACCTGAAGTAATTCAATTTTGAATGTTAAAATCTAGGCACTTTAGATAATCTAACATTCACAGACCGCTTAATCCAATTCAGGTTCATGGTGGGCTGGAGACTGTCTCAGCAGTATTGGAGGAAAGTCAGAAATCTACCCTGGAGGGCCCACTCATGGACACACCATCAAAGGGGCAATTTAGAATTTCCAATCAACTTAACAAGCATGCCTTTGGGATGTGGGAGAAAAAAAATGGAGTACATGGAGGAAAGCCCATGCAAGCATACAGGGAAACTGTAAATGTCATACAGTCAGCAAGCAAATGCAGGATATAAATCTATGAGGCAGTCATCTTAACCACTGTGCTTATCATGCCTGACATCATTAGTTAAAATAAGAATAATAGATATTGTTAATGGGATAGAAAAAAAATACAAAAACTAAAGTTTTGATGTCAAAAATGAAATTTAAACAGTCAATTAATAACACATGTTTCAGATAGAGTTTTTTTAGTTTTGATCAGTTCGGTTGAATTGCAAATATCTCTAATTTGGATTTGGACTAGTGGAACATTTACTTGAAAATGACTGGATTTTCCAAAAGATCTTCAGTGTGGTATTGGCCCATTATAACATGATTATGACTGATCAAAAGAAGGTATTTTAAAATGTTAAAAATTGTTTGCCATAATACAGTATTAGAGAACAATAGGGCACCTGGCAACAGCCTGTACACACATTAGGGAAATGTGCAAACTCCACACAGCCATCAGGCTGCATGTAACACCCAAAAATAAAATATGAAAAATGAGCCAAACTGTCAAAAATCCAGAAGACCAGGAGATTAACACCAGAAAAGGATTCCAAAAGAACAGTTAAAAAAATGCCAAAGCAATTCCAGAGATTGCTGCTCTGAGTTTTAACTTTATAAAGTTATCAGAAAAGCATTTCTCATCCTCCAAACAAATGAATAAGTCAGAACAGGATATTTAGAATAAGAATTATAGACTTGATTTGTGAGATACCATGACATGACGAGAAGGGCTGGTCAGGTTGAATTTCTGCCTTTTATAGCCATTTCTGCTGGAAAAGATTTTGCCTATGATCCTAGCAGAATGAAAGAAAAGTAGAATAAAATATCCTGTTTTGTCCAGAATTTGTTGTTGTCCAATCAATTTATGGTCAGAAGAATTGTTTCCACATGAGGTGAAAGGAGTGGGCCTTTAACTTAATTGTATATATTCATGCCTTTCTGTCAGTTGAAGTACAGGAGATACAGAGGAGCCCAAGGACTTGGCACTAGAGGCTAAGATAGTGTTATAATACTTTTTTTTTTTGTTCTTTATTTCGCCATATACAATTTCTCGTATTAGGAATTTGTTAGTTTTCGCATACCCCTTGTGGTCAGAGCACAGGGTCAGCCATTGTACAGCGCCCCTGGAGCAATTGAAGGTTAAGGGCCTTGTTCAAGAGCCCAGCAGAGTAGGATCTCTTTTGGCAGTGACAGGGATTCGAACCGGCAACCTTCAGGATACCAGCGCAGATCCTTAGCCTCAGAGCCACCACTCCGAATTTGTGGAGATTACAGTGTTTTTATATACCAATATGAGCCTGGTTCAATAACTGTAGGTGTTATTAAGACATTTTATAATAATATAATTATTTTGACTACCTACAAATACAGGATGGCTAACTTAAATGTGAGTTGTTGAATAGAAAGCCATAGTTATCTGTTTCCAAGATGCACTATAAAATAAACACATTCTTTGTCGCATCATAAAGATATTTTACATCCAATGGCCTGGCCTGACTATGTGGCTTTTAGCCCCACTGCAGGTTTTTTATACATTTGTGACATCATTCTTAGGAGAAATATTAGAGGTAGAATGCTTACCACTGCTTTGCCAAAACAATTTAGATTCAGTCCAATGTTAAAACAGACATTGCGTCACTTGTCCTGGTGAGTTTCATTTACTCTTCCAGACTGGATGCACCCACTCAAACTGGTCTGCACCAAAATTGTTCTGTTGCACCAACCTGGTAAATGTAAAACAAGAAAAACAAGTTTTAGTCATACCCGGGAAGAGATGCAATCCAATAATTCCCAGGACTTTTACAATTAACTAAGTCATAGTAGTTAAAGACTCAATAGTTAAACATAATCAGGATGTCATTCATTGCAGATGTGTGCTCTAATTGAAATTTTTTTCTGGTTTGTTTATTCTGCTCTTTGCCTTTAAAATATTGATTTTGTAAGCTGAGAAAAGATATCTGACAAATAATCTACTATACAGTATAATAAAACAAAGGACTATGTGTGGGCGGCACGGTGGCGCAGTGGGTAGCGCTGCTGCCTCGCAGTTAGGAGACCTGGGTTCGCTTCCTGGGTCCTCCCTGCATGGAGTTTGCATGTTCTCCCCGTGTCTGCGTGGGTTTCCTCCGGTTTCCTCCCACAGTCCAAAGACATGCAGGTTAGGTGGATTGATGATTCTAAATTGGCCCTAGTGCGTGCTGGGTGTGTTTGTGCGTGTCCTGCGGTGGGTTGGCACCCTGCCCAGGATTGGTTCCTGCCTTGTGCCCTGTGTTGGCTGGGATTGGCTCCAGCAGACTCCCGTGACCCTGTGTTCGGATTCAGCGGGTTGGAAAATGGATGGATGGAAGGACTATGTGTACTCTCCCTATGAGCAATCTGTTTGGTCACTTTTGCTTTGGTTCAGTATGGCATTAAGGCCGCTGATTGATCAGTTTGGTCTTGGTCTGATTCATCACTTTTACTTTGGTTCCAGTTTCACTGGTCAGTTTGGCTTTGGTTGATCAATGACAGGGGTGAAGACAGGATAGTCTGAACATGCGAGTTTCAATTTCTTAATCTAACAATTCCATGGAGAATTTCAAAGACAAAAAATCAAATAACTTATTCACTGACGTTACATTGCTAAATACTAACGATGCATGACATCAGTTGCCTTGAAAGATGAAAAGTATTCATGAAAATGTAACTGCTGTTTTTACAGTAGGTAATGGGGGCTCCTCTGTCTCCGGTAGGCAAAAAGGGAACAGTAGGCAAACATGGTGCCGCAAAATGACAAAATCACACTGTTGTATATGATTGTTCAATAATGCTTTTGTCGATTATTTTATGTTCAGGTATTGTTCACTATGGTCTGTGTCTTTTGGGACATATGACATCTTGAGAGAAGGGTGTAGTTTTTCTTGAACACTGTATGGAGAGTTGGTTGAACAGGGTTAGAAAATAAACAGTGTGGCCTCCGGCTGGGGGTGGTACCCAGCTAGGACGCCCAGGAAGACCAGAGGAGGGTTTGTGCCTCCTCTAGATCACAAGGGGGGGACCGCCCTGGATACTTTGGGGGCCACGGGTACGGAGCTGTGAAGCTCAACCCTGTAGGGGCCTGTGGTGCTGCCAGGGGGTGCCCCCATGTCTGGAGAGCCCTGGACCTTAGCACTTCCGCCACACCTGGAAGTGCTGGGGGGAAGAGAAGTGGGGACACCCGCAGTGCTTCCGGGTACGCAGCCGGCACTTCCAGCACACTGGGGAGTGCCGGTGGAAGATTGCCGGGCAGCACCTGGAGCACATCCGGGTGTGTATAAAAGGGGCCGCCTCCCTTCATAGAGTGGCTAGAGTTGGGTGGAAGAGGACAAGGTCTGGAAGGAGAGAGAAGGAAGTGGTCTGAAGGAGAAAATGCATACTGTGGTTTGGCCTGGACTGGGGTGTTTGGTGCTGCGGCACTGGGTTTGTGCACTTTTATAATTGTATAATAAATGTGTGTTGGACTGTAAACAACAACAACAACATTTATTTATATAGCACATTTTCATACAAAAAGTAGCTCAAAGTGCTTTACATAATGAAGAAAAGAAAAATAAAAGACAAAATAAGAAATTAAAATAAGGCAACATTAGTTAACATAGAAAAGGAGTAAGTTCCGATGGCCAGGGTGGACAGAAAAAAAAAAAAAAAAAAATCTGTAGGGGTTCCAGGCCACAAGACCACCCAGTCCCCTCTGGGCATTCTACCTAACATAAATGAAATAGTCCTCTTTGTAGTTAGGGTTCTCACGGAGTCACTTGATGCTGGTGGTCCGTCAGTCTGTGTCCGGGGCTCGTTTCACAACAGCATTCGAAATGTTATTCTGAGTATGTCTATACTTCAGCCTAAAGAACACTACACACACAAACAGGCTTAATGCGAATGAGATAAACAAAGGAAGTGCCAGGTAAGACAAGCTGAGACACTAGAGATTGCTGAGGATAGGCGCAAGAGGAACGCTGAGCGCACAAAGTTGAAAAATCAGTCTGAAAATCAGCAGTGTCCTGTGAAGAAGGAAGTTCCCAGTTAAGCTGACATTTGCCATGACGATAAACAAGTCTCGGGGACAGGCATTAGAAAAAGTGGGCTTATACTGTATCTCCCTCAGCCAGTGTTTGCACATGCTGCATATGTGGCTCTATCAAGAGTCAAGGGAAGAAAAGATGGACATTAATAGTCAAACAAAAACAATACTATTTTTTAATAATATACAACATAATAAAAACAGAATTTTTTTTTACATTTTTTATTATCTATATTAAACTTTCTTTACATATGTTATTCACTGCATAACAGTTTTACTAACTATCCATGCCAATAATGTAGAAAGTTAATCATATTGGCAGCAATTATCAATTTTATGAAATTATTGTTTCTTAAATACATATCAGTCATATTATATCAAATAGTTTTAAAATTCCTTCTATAACCAGGTTACTTTACCAATAATAATAATAATAAAGGCTTCAGTTACATCTCAGGTCTAACTGAAGTCACAATGGGAACTTGTTCACATTCAGTCATTTCAAGTCTTTTAGTTTCGCCTACAAGTGGGTTCAGCTTCAATTACTATTCTGATGCAAATGCATTCTAGGACACACTAAAAGAAGATTCATATTTAGCTACAACCATATTGAAATCAGATACACACAGAAGGAACTGTAACTTTTATCTGAAAGAAATTCATCCGGGGCCTGATTGTAGTGTAAGATCTAGATAGACTTTTCTTATGCCATAGCTTGCATAAGGTTATACGAATTCGAGTGTTCTCTCATTTTGATTTATTTCTCTAGAATATTCTGCCTTTTAATATGTCTGCTGGAGATTCTTATGGTATAGACCAGTGGTTCTCAAACTCAGTCCTGGGGACCCTCTGTGGCTGCAACCCACTTCTGTTTATAATTGCACTGCTAGCCTAATGAAGTGATCTGTTATTACCCGGTTTCTGTGTTTTGGAGTCAATGTAAAAATTAGGAAACTAAGGTTGTTACATTTTTATTAAAACGAACTAAGCATTTATATGGTAAATGTATTTCTTACTTTTTAACGATATTTTCATCCTGATTTTTATTGTTCTTTTACAGGTTTTCTGGTTAAGTAATCCGTTTTTTACTATTAAATGGGTTTGATGCTAAAGTCATTGCAGCCTTTCATTATTCAGTGTTGTTTTCCCAGGTGTCTGTTCTACTTCTTTTTAATTACTATTAGGATACAATGAAAGAAGCAAATTACACATAAAACGGTCAAAATAATAGAAAAAAATGAGTTAACCATTTATAGATATTGAAAAAATAAAAATACTTCAAAATATTATATAATGTAAACATCATACTATTGTGCATTTCTCAATGTAGAATAAGAGAAGAGATTAGAAACCAAGAAAGTGTCAGAGCTAAGAAGTGAAATTACTAGAATAGATGAAGGACAAGCCAGGCGTCCAAATTAAGTTCTCCACAGGAAAAGGCAGGCCCTGCATACAGAACTTAACATCTTAACAACTAAAGAAACTGAACAACTTATTTATAAGTCTAGACAGCATTACTATGAACACGGAGAAAAAGCTAATAAGCTTTTAGCTCAACAAATTCACAAACAAGAAGTTCACAATGCAATACCAGTAATCACCAACAAGAACGGAGAAGAAATCATCGACCATAATAAAATAATGCACACATTTAGAGATTACTATAAGTCTTTATATTCTACTGAACCCAAAGAAGACAACACACAATCTAATGCATTTCTGGATACATCACAGATACCACAAATAGATGCTTTAAGTGCTGAGGAACTGGATAAACCTCTAACGCTAACAGAATTACTAGACGCTATAAAGTCACTACAAAGCGGGAAATCATCAGGCCCTGATGGTTACCCCGTAGAATTTTATAAGAAATTCTCCACTCAGCTAGCTCCCCTCTTATTGGCAACATTTACAGAAGCTAGAGACAACCAAATACTACCTCAAACATTTCGACAAGCATTAATCACCGTCTTTCCTAAACAAAATAAGGACTTGTTACAATGTGCATCATACAGACCAATTTCACTCCTGACTAATGATGTTAAGATACTCTCAAAAATCCTAGCTAGAAGGATGGAGAAAGTGCTGCCCTCGGCAATATCACAAGATCAAACTGGATTTATTAAAGGCCGACACCTATCTTCAAATCCCCGACGCTTGTTTAATGTTATATATTCACCAGCAAAATCAAACACCCCAGAGATATTACTATCATTAGACGCAGAAAAGGCATTTGACATGATTGAATGGAATTACCTTTTCACTGCATTGGAGAAATTTGGGTTTGGCCCGAATATTTGTGCATGGATCAAACTACTGTATACCAATCCAGAAGCTTCAGTTTGTATTAATAACATTTGCTCAGACTACTTTAAACTAGAACGTGGTACCAGACAAGGATGTCCCTTGTCGCCACTGTTGTTTGCAATCGCTATTGAACCACTGGCGGTTCACTGTTGAAATTCTTATCAGATAAAGGGGATTATCAGAGAAGGACTGGAACAGAAAATTTCTCTATATGCAGATGATATGGTCTTATATATATCGGACCCAGAAAACACTGTCCCTGCTGTTTTAACAGCACTAACAGAATTTCAAAAGATATCTGGTCTTAGAATTAATCTGAATAAAAGTATACTCTTTCCAGTGAATTCACAAGCATATAATATTAGATTAGACACCCTACTTTTTACCATAGCAGATCAGTTTAAATACCTAGGGGTAAATATCATAAGTAAACCTAAAGCTCTTTATCAACAAAATTTTGGCATCTGTATGGAAAAAATTAAGCAAGACTTGCATAGATGGTCAACCCTTCATCTCACTCTAGCCGGAAGAATTAACATTGTTAAGATGAATATCCTTCCTAAACTTCTCTTTTTATTTCAAAACATTCCAATATATATCAATAAATTGTTTTTTAAACAGTTAGATTCAACAATAACCTCATTCATTTGGAACTCAAAACACCCACGTATCCGAAGAGCGACCCTACAAAGACCTCAGGCAGAAGGTGGCATGGCTTTACCTAATTTTCAGTTTTATTACTGGGCAGCAAACATACAAGCCATAAAAACCTGGACACAAATAAATGAACATACACAGGCTTGGTCCGCAATAGAAGTAAAATCCTGTAGTACTTCTTTATATTCTCTGCTCTGCTCTCCAATAAATGCAAGTTATCGCAAATATACTAATAACCCAATTGTGCTTTACTCACTCAGAATATGGAACCAAATTAGAAAGCATTTTAAGATGGAAAATCTTTTATCAGTGGTACCTCTGCAAGGGAACCACCTCTTTCAACCTTTGCAAGTATATCCAGTCTTTAATACCTGGAAAAGTTTTGGGATTAAAATGCTCAGAGATCTTTATATAGACAACATATTTACATCTATTGAACAATTACATTCAAAATTTAACCTCCCAGCTACACATTTCTTTTACTATCTTCAAATTAGAAATTTTGTTAAACAGAAATTGCCTGATTTCCCCCACCTTGCCCCCTCCACAATGCTGGAAAAAATACTGCTCAATTTCGAGGAAATAAATACTATTTCCGCAATATATAAAATCTTATTAGAGTCCCTACCTTTCAAAGATCCAAGAGGACATTGGGAAGAAGATCTCTTAATCAATATATCAGAAAAGGAGTGGAAGGTAGCAAAGCAGAGAATTCACTCGAGTTCTATATGTGCAAAGCATAGAATTATTCAACTAAAAATTATATATCGAGCCCATCTGTCTTGCTTAAAACTGTCCAAAATGTTTCCAGAGCAGGATCCAACCTGCGAACGCTGCAACCAAGCTCCTGCCTCACTGGGTCACATGTTCTGGGCCTGCACCAAACTAACATCATTTTGGACAAAAATTTTTAAGTGCCTCTCAGACAGCCTTGGGGTCACAATCCCTCCTAACCCATTAACAGCTCTGTTCGGTGTTCTTCCAGATGGACTTGAATTGGAGAAGGACAAGCAAATGGTGATTGCATTCACTACACTTTTGGCACGCAGACTTATTTTGTTAAATTGGAAGAATCCTAATTCTCCTCTTATCAGTCAGTGGGAAACCGATGTTTTATATTATTTGAAATTGGAAAAAATCAAATTCTCAGTTAGAGGATCTGTACAAAAATTTTTTCAAAACCTGGCAGGATTTAATCAATATTATTTTAGAATAAGAGAAATAACTATTACCGCATTTAACTCCCTTCTCCATCTCTTATTTACATATATATTTACTTCTCCCTTTCTTTTGTTTAATGTTGCCTTATTAAAAAGCCTTAAGCAATTTTCCTTTAGCTAAGCTCTCCTTCTCAGGGGTGGGGTTTGATTTGTCTTCAAATTTGTTGGGTTATAAATTGATCTGTTTGTATGGAATGATTACAATGAAAATTAATAAAATAAAAATATATAATACATTAAAAAAAAAAAAAAAAGAATAAGAGAAGAGAAAAAAGACCAGGGTACTTGTGTACTAAACAGACGGCATTATTATCACCACACAAATCAGTGGGGCCCGCCGCCCCGGTTGCTTAATTTTTGGAGTTTAAATTATTAGACTGACCTACCCCAACCACAGATACTAACCTTAAAGTTAGTGGGGGTGGTGCATAGTTGCCTATAGGTCCCTAATGTTAATGTCCCCTTTGGGTGCCTAATGTTAAAAACGAAAATCTGTATGCATCACGATAATAGAAAAGGGTACTAGCCGTCTGTGCTGTCCGTTTAGTACACAAGTACCAAGACCAGCAAATTAAACGAGATCAATTATTATCACTGATTGTGAATCTGGTCGGAACAAAAGTCTGCAGCCACAGAGGGTTCCCAGGACTGAATTTGAGAACTTCTGGTATAGACCACACTGAGTCTCCAAACAAAATCTCCTCAGCATCAATCAAAGGACCATTGCAAGCCAAAAACGATAATATATTACAACTTGTGGCATACAGAGGTAAGATCAAGGAAGCAAATGTAAGCCCGTCACGGAAGACATCTAACGACTGTGCCTCACATTTGGAACGAGATCTCTAATAAGCCTGACTAGCAGTAAGGACTATAAAAATTAGGAGTTTTTAAAATATACACATTTGTTTGAAATTTTCTGCCTCTTTGGCAGCAAGTAGCTACAGCACACAACATGACCTGTTTGAATGTGGCAGCATAGAGATTGCAAATCTAAATATATGAGAAAGATAATTATCAGGATAGTGGCCACGAAGGAAGTTAAGTACTTGAATGGAGAATGATCATAATGGAGTCTAAAATGAAAGCCATCGGTGCCAAGTTCATATTGGAGTTCTTTGTTTAAATGTCAGAGTGATGTCATTGTGGAAAATTTGGAGACTGAATGAGCAGAATGATTACATGCTAAGTGTTCTCCTAGGGTCTTCATCATTATTTCAATTAAGTTTCTGGACAGCATTAACAACATCACAACATTAATGAGAGGACAAAGAGATTCTATTTGACAACAATTGAATCTGTATATTTTGGAGTTTTCTTCAATAACACTTCAAAACAGAATTATAATTGCATTACATACGTTATAGGTCACTTGAAAGTGCTGGTTTTAACATTCTTTATTTAGAATTAACATGCCTGTAGAGGGAGAGATGTTTTTAAAAATACCACTGCCTAATTTATTTCATGTCAAAATATGACACATAAGCAAAGAAAAAGAAAAGGACAAAAGAAGTGAGAAAATGATAAAGATAAAAAAACATAAAAGGACAAGTTGAATTCAACTTACTGACTTCAAGAGAAACATAACAGCTAATGTTTAAGTAATGAAACTCTTATAATGAATAAATGCCAATATGATTTTGGCCCAGCAACTACATACTGTAGGAAGGAAGTTTGGAATGTAATCATATAAGTCAATAATGCAGATGCTGTTAAAGACATGGAACACAAAGAATTATATAATATATTTAAGGAATACTATAAGATTCTATATGCTTTGATCGTACCTGCTATAAAGCTCAAAAAGGCAACAGGCAAAAAAATGAATAACTAAAAATAAAGCACACATGCCAGATTTGCAAATGTGGCCCAAGAAAAATGAACAAATTTCCTTTAATGCTTAAATATTTATCCAGCTATAATAAAAAGGATTGCACAAAAAAATCAAAAAATGAAACCAAATGGTGTAATTTACTTTTAAATTATTCACCGTATGCATGTTTTTTGATTTAGGCTATCTAAAATATAACCCTGCCAAAACCTCTAGACCACTGCCTTGCTCAGCCAGATATTTTGCGAATGTTCTACAATGAGACCTGGATGGGAAAAGTCTTTGCTTACCTTGTCATAGATTATTGGAAACCATTATTACTCAAAAATCTCTCATTATTTCTTATGCAATATTGCTAAGTTTGTCTGCAATTTTAGTCCTCCCATTATAACACACTAAGAAAAGAATGACCTGTTCTGGAAGAAAATCACAATTTCCATTCAAGGATTTGGCAAGATTTCACTAATGTTGCCCTTAAGTAAGCATGCTGTACCTCCATTATTCTTCTTGATGCTTCAGTATCTTTGAGTAACAACCACGTAATGGATTACTGTATCTGATTTCATTACTCTCCAGATTGCCTGAGAATGGTGATGAAGCTGAATTTTAATCTGATATGAAATATTTTATTTCTTATTGTATACTCATTTGTTCTGTACCATACACATTATAACATATTCTTATAAAACAAATGAAGGGAGAATGACTGGTGGGATGAATACTAATCTCTACCAAAAGAATGTGAAAGGAGCAATCTCTATTTTTTGCTTTACCCTACAAGTTCCTCAAACCTGTCGAAGGCAGGTAGCAGAATAAATTTAAAATGGTTTGATATTTTATACCTCTTGCCTTACATGTACATTCAGTGTTCCTCCTATACTTTTCTTTGGTATTGTCCTGTGTGTCAATCTCTCTTACCTGGTGCTCCCTCTCTCAGTCATATTCCTGTAAAGCCATCTTCTCAGACTCTGTCATTTTGATGCACCTTGCTCATTTCTTGTCCACTTTCTGACTACCAGCTGTGGTAAATGGGTCCCCGTTGCCTGCTGCGAAAACATCATTCATATTCTCGTGAATACTTCCTTTCTTCAAAGGTGATATTCAGTGTTTCTCGTACACCTGTCATTGGTATCCTTTTATCTGAATCTCTCTTGCCCGGTGCTCCATCTATTGATCATGTTCCCGTAAATCCTGCTTCTAAGACTCTGTCATTGTCTTCTCCTATCTGCTTTTTGACTAAAATCCATAGTTACCAGGCTGTGAAAACATCATCAGCATTCTTATGAATACTTCCCGTCTTTGAAGGTGACTCAGGTTGCACCGCATTAGTATTTAATGACCCGATGTTTCTTGGTATGTTATTCGCTTTGTTGGCATTGAAATGCTCCACTTTGTGAAAGAAAAACTTGTCACAATCAGTAATTGAACTTTGCATCTCTAAAAAAATTGTGTCATCATCCCTACTACTGAGCCACCACAGCCCAACTGACTAATGAGACCAAAGCCAAAATGACACACAAACACACACACACAAAGACAGTAGCATTTTATTATATAGTGGATTGAATCAAATTAAGAAGTTACTGTAAGTAGGACTGCCAATCTTTGAATATTTTTTTATAGACATTGTGGTAAGAATTCAACAAGGACATTGCCTTGAATTTTGCTGTATGCCTTAAATTTTGTTTACCACCATGGTCTTTGTAGAAGTTTAACTTTTCTTATGAGCTTTATAGAAGCCTTCAATTTATCCTGGCAATCTTAATAAAATATGAGCTTGCTTCTTTAATTCTAACTAGCAGAATTCTAAGAAATCTCTCTGGTGGTAATCTCAGTGACTGCTTTCTTCATGTTGCCACCCATTTCTCCTGGAAAGAAGATATATTTAATCATTACCTACAGTTCATTGCTGGATGGAATCTAGCAAATAAAAACACCTTTGTTGAATGATGGAAGAGAATTGTGGTTGAATTCTGTAGTCATCCAACTCAGCCGTGTCGATTGTTGCTGTACCGACATATATCAACTCAGATCTGTTGCCAAAAGCCACTGTTCTCATTCTGATGATTCATTTGTTGAAAGAGTGATGTCAAAGTTTATATACGTCTCATCAGCAACCTGTACACAAGCTTGCCAAATACAGTTTTGCAGCCAATGCTTCTTTTTTTTCTTGCTATTATTTTACCAACATGCATTTTAGCCCAGGCAGATCACACACTGCCAGGAGAATTATTAGGGCTCTGTTTTTCATCACATGGCCCTCACTGATTCTCTTTGGAGGCCTGATGTTTCATGAGCTAATTTTGTTCTTTGTTTCTATATCTTCTACATATGGTGTGCATGTATAAAGCAAAAAGTTTGAAATTTTGACTACACTCTACCAAATACATCTAGTGTGTATACTGTAAAATGAAATTGTCCAAATGGCAAGATGTCCAGCTGTTTCCTGTTGAAGAAACGTAGAGGAGCATATGGGCAAACTGGGACAATTCTTAAAAAAGGAGCCTGCACTACTAGCTACAGAGTCCTTCTAAGTGCGTAGGTAATTAAGCAGCCACCAGGAGTCTATATGCCTCATATTTTTAAATAGTGCCCTGGAGGCACTGAAATGAAAGAGAGCTCAAAGGTGATACAGAACAAAAGAGCCCACCCACCCCCAGTATCAGGTCGCAAAAGGATTTTTCCATGTGAACATGATGGAACCTTGTGCCACATTAAAGAAAAAAGACCATTAAAAAAATCAGATCTTGACTAACTCAGGGATACATGGGTAATGATGGACACAAGAGGGAGCTCTGTCCCAGAGCTGATTCCAGGGATTGCCTCAGGAGTAACATTTGATTTGGATTTAGTGACTACACATTGTCAAAATCATACCTGATTTTTGATAAGTTGAGGAAAATAAGTGACTGTCAGGGAGGTGGGGCAGCCAGAGTGCTGAGAGAGTAGGAGTGATATGTGGAGTTGTGGGCAAAGCTTTGGGGTGCTCAAGGCTCTGTATGTTTGGAGGTGTTGAAGTTGGTGTTAAAGGCATATTGTAAAAGTCCTAAATTACTGTGGGACCATGAGATGAAAACAGCACTAAAGGGCTATCCAAAGGCATAGTCTAGAGGCAGACATGGGTCAAAACCTGGCAAGCAAAGCAGAAAACCCATCTGCATTAGAATTTGAATGGATTGTGAGAAATAGGACTGCAACCCATTCTTGTGATTTGCATGCTTTTATTCTCACCTATTCAGCAAATGCCAGTCTATTAGACCTTATTTGTTTGACCCCGCCATATGACACCTTCTTTGGTGCTGTGCTTCTAGAACTCCTTTACCTACCATTATGGGTGTCATGCTCTCATGCCCTGGTTTAGAATCTTAATTCATCATTAAGGAAGCTAAAGAGGCACTCATATTAGGATACTGGGAAGGTTGCGTATGCAGAAGAGGCATTGACATCCTAATGTGCTTAATACCAATTTCTTTGAGAAAGGAAGTAAACTGGGCTCCATGGTTTAATCATAAAACTTGCCAAACCCCATTTGCTGAACACGTGGCTTAAAGAACACGTGATTGAATGTTTCATGTTAGCTTAGCATAATAGTCTAATTCCATTTGGAACACAAATCACACCCAACCAACAGACATCTTGCATGGGCTGCACCATTATGACGCTCTCCACAAATACTGACCTCCAAGTTTTCCCAAGTTAATGCCATCCATGTCACAGAGATCAAAGGAGTAGGTGATGATTTGCAGTGTGTTGTCATTTAGGAGACAGGCAGAACACTCCTTCTCTAGAAGTTTCACATATCATCTATCAGACTGCAGCTTGTGCAACACAGTTTTACCTTCACAATCGGCAGGTGTGGAGCATGAGCCATGTCAAAGAGTCCTATGTGAATAGATTCGGAGATCACTGTATGGTGTTCCATTGCCACACATTCCTCCTCCCAACAACACAACTCATGTTGAACTCATTGAAAAGGAACGAGCACTGACTCCACAGCACATACTATAACCATCCATCCATCCATTTTCCAACCCGCTGAATCCGAACACAGGGTCACGGGGGTCCGCTGGAGCCAATCCCAGCGCACAAGGCCGGATCCAATCCCGGGCAGGGTGCCAACCCACCGCAGGACACACACAAACACACCCACACACCAAGCACACACTAGGGCCAATTTAGAATCGCCAATCCACCTAACCTGCATGTCTTTGGACTGTGGGAAGAAACCGGAGCACCCGGAGGAAACCCACGGGGAGAACATGCAAACTCCATGCAGGGAGGACCCAGGAAGCGAACCCAGGTCCCCAGGTCTCCCAACTGCGAGGCAGCAGTGCTACCCACTGCGCCACCCCATACTATAACCACCCTTCTCTAATATAGCTTTGTATGTGCCAGAGTAGCTCATCGGTTGACATTATTTGTTGATATTAACTATGCTCTTGTGTAGTTCCTGCATTATGTTCAGCCAGTCACAGCATTATGTTCAGCCAGCCATGGACTAAAACCATAACCATAAGGGCGGAGTGGTGGCTCTGAGGCTAGGGAGCTGCACTAGCAATCGGAAGGTTGCCAGTTCAAATCCCGTAAATGCCAGTAGGGGCTCTGCTCTGTTAGGCCATTGAGCAAGGCCCTTAACCTGCAATTGCTGAGCGCTTTGAGTAGTGAGAAAAGCGCTATATAAATGCAAATTATTAAATTAAATTAAGAAATAACCCTAGAGAGTAAATCTGTAACTGTGTTTTTGGACTCATTGTGTGTGAAATGCAGTTTGAAGTTGTATTAATTTAAACCGTCTTCCCAACAGAGCTGAATCAGTGCATTATATCCCAAGCCCAAGCTGCCAAGCAGAGTGGTTAATGTCTGTTTCTTATTGCACAAGCTAAAATACTGAAACATTGCTGCCAAGTACTAGAATGGATTATCTGCCCTTTACATGGCTCTTTGAGGTAACTTGTCATCCTTAAAAGTACTGCTCACCATTACCACACTACTTAGAATTCTGTTTGTGACTTTGCAGGCTTGCCATTTTTATAGTCTCCCCTGTGGCTAACTCTGAAGCTGCTTATTTACATGTTGGAATGCCACCTCATACTGTTATCCCAAGGCTGATGCAACTAGTTAACACCGAGAAACAGCTCTCCCTTTGGAGTCGTTCTCGCCTCTGACCACTTCGAACTCCTTGAAACAGTGTACAACGCTTGAACATGACAAGGAAGTCTTTAATGTATGCAGTTGGTGACAAATGTACGTCAGCAGGGGACTTGGGTGATTACTTTTCAGGTGGAAAAGAAGTGATGTTGAGTGCTATGCCATCTTTGTGGTGATCTGTTGGTTAGAAGTGAGCAGGTGAACCTCCTTGTCTGGGGATGCAGATGTAACAGTCTTTTGGCTGTTTTCTCTCAGAAAGCATTCCAAATCGGACTCTCAGCTTTGAGACACTCCCTCCATTGCTACTCTATAATTCCTCTGTAATCTGCCTCATCTTTTATCTATGCAGCTTTACCACCAGCCCTGCTGCACACAGCTCACCTGAGATCAGTGACAACTTAATCTGCCATACTTTTTCCTAATTCCATGAACATGAAGCTCTGCCTGCATCAGTGCACCCAGGCCGGTGGATCTTAGCAGATGGAGAAGTGGTGATGGAGCGGTAGAGGTAGGTGTTTTTCTTTTGGTTTCTCCCATGTACTGATAATGCAAATGGCATTCTAGATCCCTGCTCTCAGCCTTGAGTCTCTCCTGTAATTCCTCGGAAGAGCCAAACACATCCATTTTGGTCTCCATGCCACTCGTCGCTTGGCTAAATCCAGTGATAGGTTTTGTCCTTATCCTGCTTCTGACACCAATGTATATTGGCACCTGCATCATCACTACAATATCAGTCATAAAGATATGATAATATGGGCTAACAGACAAGCCAGGCCCTCATTTGTATCTACTTAGTATTTCTGCTCAGCTGCTGTGAGGTCACGTGAGACAAAAACAATGGGGTACTTCAAACCATCAAGTATCAGGAATAGAACCACACTCAGTAACAATGCTGAACTATCATGGTTGCCAAGTTAAGGGTAGATGGGGTTGTGAGCTGGCGTTTGATGTCATGAATTACCTTAAATTAAGCTGTGGTCCATGAAAATGTAGCATCCTTAATCAAAAGTGCTGTCAGTGGTGCTGTAGTGTCAGTGTCAGTACTTCTGTTACCATGTCTAAAGCCTCCTACAATTTTTTTCCTGGATTTCTAAAACTCATTTGCTTTTCAGTTTCAGTTTTTTTTTCTTTTAATATTTTTATTTTATTAATTTTCATTGTAATCATTCCATACAAACAGATCAATTTATAACCCAACAAATTTGAAAACAAATCAAACCCCACCCCTGAGAAGGAGAGCTTAGCTAAAGGAAAATTTCTTTAAGCTTTTTAATAAGGCAACATTAGACAAAAGAAGGGGAGAAGTAAATATCTATATAAATAAGAGATGGAGAAGGGAGTTTAATGCAATAATAGTTGTTTCTCTTATTCTAAAATAATATTGATTAAATCCTGCCATGTTTTGAAAAAATTTTGTACAGATCCTCTAACTGAAAATTTGATTTTTTCCAATTTCAAATAATATAAAACATCGGTTTCCCACTGACTTATAAGAGGAGAATTAGGATTCTTCCAATTTAACAAAATAAGTCTGCGTGCCAAGAGTGTAGTGAATGCAATCACCGTTTGTTTGTCCTTCTCCAATTCCAGTCCATCTGGAAGGACACCAAACACAGCTGTTAGTGGGTTAGGAGGGATTGTGATACTAAGGCTGTCTGAGAGGCACTTAAAAATTTTTGTCCAAAATGATGTTAGTTTGGTGCAGGCCCAGAACATGTGACCCAGTGAGGCAGGAGCTTGGTTGCAGCGCTCGCAGGTTGGATCCTGGCCTGGAAACATTTTGGACAGTTTTAAGCGAGACAGATGAGCTCGATATATAATTTTTAGTTGAATAATTCTATGCTTTGCGCATATAGAACTCGAGCGAATTCTCTGCTTTGCTACCTTCCACTCCTTTTCTGATATATTGATTAAGAGATCTTCTTCCCAATGTCCTCTTGGGTCTTTGAAAGGTAGGGACTCTAATAAGATTTTATATATTGCAGAAATAGTGTTTGTTTCCTCGGAATTGAGCAGTATTTTTTCCAGCATTGTGGAGGGTGCAAGGTGGGGGAAATCGGGCAATTTCTGTTTAACAAAATTTCTAATTTGCAGATAGTAAAAGAAATGTGTAGCTGGGAGGTTAAATTTTGAACGTAATTGTTCAAAAGATGTAAATATGTTGTCTATATAAAGATCTCTGAGCATTTTAATCCCAAAACTTTTCCAGGTATTAAAAACTGGATATACTTGCGAAGGTTGAAAGAGGTGGTTCCCTTGCAGAGGTGCCACTGATAAAAGATTTTCCATCTTAAAATGCTTCCTAATTTGGTTCCATATTCTGAGTGAGTAAAGCACAATTGGGTTATTAGTATATTTGCGATAACTTTCATTTATTGGAGAGCAGAGCAGGGAATATAAAGAAGTACTACAGGATTTTACTTCTATTGCAGACCAAGCCTGGGTATGTGCATTTATTTGTGTCCAGGTTTTTATGGCTTGTATGTTTGCTGCCCAGTAATAAAACTGAAAATTAGGTAAAGCCATGCCACCTTCTGCCTGAGGTCTTTGTAGGGTCGCTCTTCGGATACGTGGGTGTTTTGAGTTCCAAATGAATGAGGTTATTATTGAATCTAACTGTTTAAAAAACGAGTTATTGATATATATTGAAATGTTTTGAAATAAAAAGAGAAGTTTAGGAAGGATATTCATCTTAACAATGTTAATTCTTCCGGCTAGAGTGAGATGAAGGGTTGACCATCTATGCAAGTCTTGCTTAATTTTTTCCATACAGACGCCAAAATTTTGTTGATAAAGAGCTTTATGTTTACTTGTGATATTTACCCCATGGTATTTAAACTGATCTGCTATGGTAAAAGGTAGGGTGTCTAATCTAATATTATATGCTTGTGAGTTCACTGGAAAGAGTATACTTTTATTCAGATTAATTCTAAGACCAGATATCTTTTGAAATTCTGTTAGTGCTGTTAAAACAGCAGGGACAGTGTTTTCTGGGTCCGATATATATAAGACCATATCATCTGCATATAGAGAAATTTTCTGTTCCAGTCCTTCTCTGACAATCCCCTTTATCTGATAAGAATTTCGGCAGTGAACCGCCAGTGGTTCAATAGCGATTGCAAACAACAGTGGCGACAAGGGACATCCTTGTCTGGTACCACGTTCTAGTTTAAAGTAGTCTGAGCAAATGTTATTAATACAAACTGAAGCTTCTGGACTGGTATACAGTAGTTTGATCCAAGCACAAATATTCGGGCCAAACCCAAATTTCTCCAATGCAGTGAAAAGGTAATTCCATTTGATCATGTCAAATGCCTTTTCTGCGTCTAATGATAGTAATATCTCTGGGGTGTTTGATTTTGCTGGTGAATATATAACATTAAACAAGCGTCGGAGATTTGAAGATAGATGTCGGCCTTTAATAAATCCAGTTTGATCTTGTGATATTACCGAGGGCAGCACTTTCTCCATCCTTCTAGCTAGGATTTTTGAGAGTATCTTAACATCATTATTCAGGAGTGAAATTGGTCTATATGATGCACATTGTAACAAGTCCTTATTTTGTTTAGGAAAGACGGTGATTAATGCTTGTCGAAATGTTTGAGGTAGTATTTGGTGGTCTTTAGCTTCTGTAAATGTTACCAATAAGAGTGGAGCTAGCTGAGTGGAGAATTTCTTATAAAGTTCTACGGGGTAACCATCAGGGCCTGATGATTTCCCGCTTTGTAGTGACTTTATAGCGTCTAGTAATTCTGTTAGCGTTAGAGGTTTATCCAGTTCCTCAGCACTTAAAGCATCTATTTGTGGTATTTGTGAATTATCCAGAAATGCATTAGATTGCGTGTTGTCTTCTTTGGGCTCAGTGGAATATAAAGACTTATAGTAATCCCTAAATGTGTGCATTATTTTATTATGGTCGATGATTTCTTCTCCGTTCTTGTTGGTGATTACTGGTATTGCATTGTGAACTTCTTGTTTATGAATTTGTTGAGCTAAAAGCTTATTAGCTTTTTCTCCGTGTTCATAGTAATGCTGTCTAGACTTATAAATAAGTTGTTCAGTTTCTTTAGTTGTTAAGATGTTAAGTTCTGTATGCAGGGCCTGCCTTTTCCTGTGAAGAGCTTCACTTGGACGCCTGGCTTGTTCTTCATCTATTCTAGTAATTTCATTTCTTAGCTCTGACACTTTCTTGGTTTCTAATTTATTTCTATGGGAAAGATATGAAATAATCTGGCCTCTTAAGAAGGCCTTTAGAGTTTCCCAGAGTGTTCCTGCAGAAACCTCTGTGGACGTGTTTGTCTCTAGGAAGAAGCTGATTTGTTTGGATATAAATTCTGTGCAGTTCTCGTCTGCCAATAAAAGAGGGTTAAGACGCCATCTGCGAGGTGAGTATGAGGGGCTTATTGATTTTAGCTCCAAGACTAGAGGGGCATGGTCAGAGATAACAATTGTGTCATATTTGCATGATTTAATTGTAGGCAGGAAATTATTATCTATAAAAAAATAATCAATTCTTGAGTAGCTATAATGCACTGGTGAGTAGAACGAATATGTTCTTGAGTTTGGGTTAAGAAACCTCCAGGGGTCTGATAAGTTGTGATCATTTAAAAACTGTGTAATTATCTTTGCAGTATTAGATGTCGTCCCCCCTGTCACAGGAGTCCTATCTAAGAGTGGATTTAAAACACAATTAAAGTCCCCAGCCATTATAATTTTATGAGTGTTCACATTGGGAATGGATGCAAATAGATTTTGCATGAATTCCTTATCATCAACATTGGGTGCATAAACATTTATCAAAATCATTTTACTGTTATATAAGTTGCCCATGACCATCACATATCTCCCTTCAGGGTCCGACACTACCTCTGATGCCACAAATGGAACTGTTCTATGTATGAGAATTCCCACCCCTCTAGTTTTCTTTATAAAGCTAGAATGGAACATTTGGCCAGTCCAGCCTTTTTGTAATCTGAACTGATCCTTGGTTAGTAAGTGGGTCTCCTGTAGAAATACTATTTTAGCGTTTAAGCCTGTTAGGTGAGAGCATACTTTCTTTCTCTTTAATTCGTGATTCAGGCCTTTAACATTCCAGCTCACAAAGTTAACTGTCCCATCATGGAGACATTGATTCTGAGTTTTTAATGTCATTTATAGTTTTAATTGGTAATATGGCAGTTTTAATCTTAGTTTCAAGATTCCCCATGAGTTGTTGCATTTTAGCCTGTTGTTGCATTGATATTTATAATTATAAGGATTACAAGAATAGATTAGATATAACCTGCTCTCCTTCTCTCCCCCCTTTATCCCCACATGAGGCTAGATCCCACTTCGCGATGTTCCAGTCCTCTGACATACGAAGAGACAGAGCACGTCCAAAACAAAACAAACCCCACCCTGCAGCGGCGTTACAGAATTAAAACAGAGATATCTTTTACAGTTAAATCCTTAATACTATCTGCCGAAAATGTTCTCATTAACAATATTTAAGCTTGAAATAATCTTCAGCGCTTTTAAGTTAAGATATTAAGATTTAAAAAAAAAAACAACCCTGGGAATGATTTTAAAAACTAGTCTAGAATAAACCTGGTAATTCCTACTGTAATAGTATAATGGTAATTATATAAGTAGTAGAACAAGCAATAAACCAAGGGTATGAAGTTAAACAGTCTACTTTAAGGTACAGTAAAATAAAAAAAATAAAAAAATAATAAAAAAAAATTAAAATAAATAAAAAAAAATTAAATAAAATAAAACGAATCCTACTTTAATCACTTCCACATTTTCACACTCACATCTATAACTCTATAACTCTGATTAAAACATAAACATATAACATATAAAGTCCAGATAAAAAAAAGAAAATAAGGGATGTATAATTATAATACCAGTCTCTTTAAACATGGATCCAGCGATCAGATCATAGGTCCTTCCCGTGCCTTGATAGAATACGGCTCTTTAATTTTAATTAACTTTAAAAAAAGTGTCGGAAACAGCTTCTTTAATTCTTTTTCAGCTTCTTCTTTGCTGAAGAAAATATAATGTCGATCTTGAACTTCCACTTTCAGTTTGGCAGGATATAAGAGGCTGTATTTGATATTGGCTTCCCGTAGAATCCTTTTAATGTCGATGTAGGATCTGCGTTTTGCAGCTGTTGATGGTGAGAAGTCGGGAAAAATACGAATAAGATTATTTTCGAATATAATCTCTTGCTTGTGTCTGAGAAGTGCCATCACATCAAGCTTACATCTTAGTCGTTCGAAGCGGACAATAAAAGACCTAGGTTTAAAGGCGCTTGGTATCTTTGTGCGATAAGCCGTGGCTATCTCATTGTCGAGTTTAAAGTCATCTCCAATTATTTTAGACAGTAATTCTACTGCAAATTTCACTGGGCTTGAGCTTTCTCGTTTCTCAGGTATACCCTCAATTCTTATATTATTTCTTCTGCACCCATCCTCCAGGGCTGCAAGTCTGTCTCCAAGTTTTTTGCATTCCGAGTTCGCAGCTGTGGCTTTTTCATCGGCGTTAGATGCCAGTTGTTCCGCTGTTTCCACTCGAGCCGTGAGTCCCTGCTTAACGTCTTCCAGCTGATCTGAAACGTCATTAATATGATCATCAAGCCTTTTCAGTTTGGAATTAGTTTCTTCAATGTGTTCCACTAATTTCTCCAACATGCCTTTAAAGTTCACGTCGAAACGTTTAAATAGACGCGTTTCCTTATCTTTGTTATCCTTCTTGAGCTCAATGGCCACCTTCTTAAGATCATTTGTGTTATCTTTCTTAAGCTCATTCTTAAGCTCCTTCATGGCCGTAACCATGGCAGTTGACTGTGTAGCGATCATCTCTTTCAGTTCGGACAGTTCGCTTCGGCTTTTGTGCTCCGCAAGTGAAAATGCAGCTCCTGTTACAGGCTCGCGATGAGTAGATGAGAGCACGTCCTGCAGAGCCCTTTCTAGTCTCGAATGATCCTCAGAAATCGGCGATCCCTCGCGACCTGTATCACTTGCGCCTTCGCTCCCATTTTCACTCTCGACTGGAGACGATACAATGGAGCGGGGTCCCAGGAATTCTGCGCACTCTTCTGCCTGTTCCAGGTCTGTCTCCATGAGGCCATACCTTACACTTGCACTCAGGCCGGAAGTCTGTCCGGACTTTGATGCAGCTTTAAGTTTGTTTTCCGGTTCCTTCTGACTTTTCTTCTTGTTACTCATGCTTGTATATTGTAGTGGAAGTTCCTTGGTCGGGTTAAATACAGGATACCTCTAAATAATATGAAATACGTGGGAAAATAAAGCCGCTGCTAGCGGAGCTCTGCTTCAGACGTCCATCTCCTATAAACGGATGAAACCGTTTCAGTTTTGATTTCGGAAACAAAAAAATCACAAGGAGCAAGATCTTGTGAATTAGCGTGGTGCAAAGCAGCAAACCACATTGTTTTTGGTCAAAAATATTTTGACTGACAACATGGTGTGTGCAGGTGTACTGTCATGGTGCAGTACTGCGTGCGCCAACACTCTGGATGTTTCTTTCCTGCCTGCTACTATTTAATAGTCTCTTCATTCAGAAATTCTTTATTAATAAGTCTGTTAAAGATAACAAAAGATATAATCATCATTGTCTTGATGTTTGATATGACATGAATGCTTTTTTCGGCTTTTTGAAAAAAAAATTGATGAAGTGACCTGGATGAATGTTGAATAAATGTCAGAAACATGCATCTCAGCTTAGCAGAATGTCACATGGCAGACTTTTGCCATGAGATACCTAGCAGCAATGTTGATAATGTCATTCTACTGCCGTGCTATTGACCAATTCTGGGAATTTTTGGAGACTATATGTTGTAAGGGATGACCTGCAGCCTTACCCAGCAGGGACGCCCATGAGATGAAAGGATGTGCATTCACAGGGCATTATCTTCCCCAGAGTGCTAGATGGCAGCCCCCCCGGGTGGCAGTGGTACCTTGGATTCTCACAGGGCATCAAGGGACATGGAGTTCTTCAACTCAGCTCTGTTGGATTCCATAGGTGATGCCAGGGGGTGCTCCTGGGACTAGGGAGCCCTATTTCATGGGGTTTACATCTCACCAGGAAGTGCTTTCAGACCGCGTGTGTTGAAAACCAGAAGTACTGCTGGGTGGGAGATAAAAGGAGGTGCTTGCATCACATTGATGACCAAGAGTCGGGAGGGAGAAGACAATGCTTGCCAGGAGGAGTCCAGGCAGAAGAGAAAGACAGGAAAAGAAAGAAAGAGAAGAAAAAGTGCTGTGTGCTGTACTAATTGTGCTTTGTAACTGTGCTGTGCAGTTGGGAAATGATTTGGGAAGCGTTTCCAACAGAAAAATAAAAACGTTTGTTGCTGGACTTGTGGCTGTGTCTGTCTGTGTTGGGTTTAGGGAGGCCACAGTGTATATTTAATAAATTGCACGGCTGCTTAGAAAAGAATGCTACAGAGTTATAACTTGTTCTAAAGATTTTTAAGGCACCATAATAGTTGACTATATGAGAACATAAATGTCGGTCTTCCTTTTGTTCTTTCAATGTATCTATCTCATAACAAAATGCAGGGATAAGGCCATTACATAAAGCAAATTGTTGATATCATAATTGGGATTCATCATAGGAATTTTATTTTTTATTACTAGCAAGCACAGAAAAAGTTCTGCTGACTTTAGTGTGACCTGCAGCTATGGAGCCATTTGTTGCAAACCTGAAAATCTGGAATATTTGGCTGATTCGCAAATATGAAAGCGTTGGCTTCAAATATTGGATCTAATATGGGCAACTTTAGCCAAACCACAGTAAACCAGTTCTTCAGAAAAATGCTCACTTGTTAGTACTTATATGATGTTTTCAGTCATTTAGAGCTTCTTCATATTGCTTCAAGTGGTCATCATCTCTTGTTTAAACTGTTGGAACAGTTTGTGCTAAATAGTTTGTGGCTGGTCTTGGAAAATTTCCCGTGACTTCAATGTGCTGTTCTGTTTTTTTTTATTTCTTTTTTCAAGGGTAGAATAACTTAAGCATTTATTCCTTTTAAAGTATACATTCACTGTATTTTTATGGCATTTTAATCTAGTGCAAGAAAAATATGGTGTTAGTGATGTTATTTAAAGGTAAATATACTGAAGAAAAAATATACTAGCTTAAAAAATTTCTGTTTGTTAAAAGAACTATTCATAATGAATTTAAATAATCCTAAATTAGTTATTTTATTGTTTATATAACATATTTCCTTTTAGGCAGCACAATCACACAATAGTTATCACAGTTGCCTCACAGTTCCTTGCGACTGGGGTTGAAATAAAAACTGCCTGTCAGGAGCTTGCACATTGTCTCCATATGTATGTAACCCCACTATTCCCCCCACATCCCAAAGACTTTGCCAGTTAGGTTAATTGAAGATGACTGGTGTTTTTTTTCAGTGTTCAATTCCATATCTTAAAAAAAAATATATGTGTATTTTATTTAAAGAAAATGACATTGTATACAATCAAGTGAAACGTATATATCAAAAAAAATTCAGAAAAGTAAAAAAAAAATCAAGAACAAATAATAAAACAAAACAGAACAGAATTCAACCCCCACCTTAGAGTAAGAGAGACGAGATTAAAGACAATGTGCTAAAATATTTAAAAAGGGGTGGGGGGTGGGGGTATGTCCATTTAAAAAAAAAGTTTTGAACAGATTACCTAAGCGTGAAATTTTTTTTTTTTTTCAATTTCAAAATATATAGAACATCAGTTACTTACAAACTTATAAAAGGTGGGTTGGAATTCTTCCAGATAAGTAAGACAAGTCCACATGCTAGTAGTGTGGTATAGCTATTACAATAAATGTATCCTTCTCCACTTGAAGCCCACCTGTGAGTACACCAAACACAGCTGTCAATGGCTTAGGAGTGATTGCGACACCAAGGCTGTCTGATAGGCATTTCAACGTTTTTTTGTCTAAAATGATGTTAATTTGGTGCACACCCAAAACATGTGGCCCAGGGAGGCTAGAGCTCAATTGAAACATTCACAGGTTGGATCTTGCCCTGAATACATTTGGAACAATTTTAACCAAGATAAATATGCTTGATAAAATATTTAGAGATGAATGATTGAATGCTTTGCGCATATGGAGCTAGAATGTGTTCTATGCGTGGCTGCCTTCCACTCCTTCTCTGAGATAATAATTGAAAAGTCCTTTTCCCACGGTACCCTAGAATCTTTGAAAGGAAGATTCTTTGAGATGTTTTTATATATTGTGGAGGCGCCGTATTCAAGACTGATCAGTATTTCTTCTGGAATAGAAATGTGTGGGTGGTGTGGAAAAACTGGGCAGGTTTCTTTTAGCAATATTTCTAATCTGAAAGTAGTGGAAAAACTGAGTTGCTGGGAAGTTAAATTTGAATTGTAATTGTTCATAAGATGTAAAAACATTATCTGTGTGCAGTATTTTACACCAGGTTTTCCAAAGATTAAATACTACAGTATATCGGTAAGAGAAGGTTAAAAAGGTGATTGTCATATGGAGGAGCAACAGATTAAAGCTTCTCTGCCTTGATGTGCATCCTGCGTTGTTTCCATCTTCTGAATGATTGATAGACAATTGAATTAACAGCATTTTGACCATAATTAGTATTTACTGGGGCATAAAGTAGGACATATATAGAAGTGCAGCAAGATTTTATTTCATCTGCTGACCAGTCTTGTTTAATTCATCAATGTCCAGGTCTTTATAGAGTTTATATTTACTGCCCAGAAATAAATGTGAAAGTTAGGTAATGCCATGCCACCTTCTGATTTTGGTCTTTATAGAGTCACCTTTGGAAACCGTTGATGTCTCAAATTCTAGATAAGTTGAGTCTAGTTTCTTAAAGAATTATTTGTTAATGTACATTATTTAGGCATGCTTTGAAATAGAAAAAGAAGGTTGGGTAGTATGTGCATTATGATAGTACTGGTTCTCCCTGCTAATCTGAGATAGAAGGTAGACTATCTGTTCACATCTTGTTTGATTTTTTTCCATGTTGATAGCAAAATTGTATTTAAAAAGATCTACTTGTGATGTTTACCTGTGGATATTTAAACTGTTCTGATAAAATGAATGGATACATGTCCAGTCTATTATGATGTGCTAGAGAGTTCACTGGAAAAAAACACACTTCAATTCAAATTGACTTGAAGTCCAGATATCTTTTGATATTCTGCTAGTGCATTAAGGACTAATGGTAAATATATTTTGTTGTTCTGATATACAGTATACAGTACCATATTATCTGCATATAGTGATATTTTCTGTTTGAGTCCTTCTCTGATAATTCCCTTTATCTCAAGTTTTGTTTTTATAAATTGAACAGCCAATGGCTCAACAGTGATTGCATAAAGCAATGGTGATAGAGGGCATCCTATTTGAGTACTATGTTCCAGTTTAAAGTAGTCCAACTATTTTAGACTGCAAATCGTGGGCAGAGTTATCGTATTTATAGTTGCTATGGACACTGCCAGTCAAGTGATATGGAGATCACGATGTGCTGTGCCATTGTGCCTTCCTCAATCAGATGGCTATATATAGTAGCTGGATATCTACTCATTGTATTTCGTTCAAAAAGACAAAAAATAGTTTAAGTTGAGTTTAATTCAAAAATCAACTTACATTAGGACATTTTTTCAATGGGTTTTTAGACTTCTGATTCGGTTTTAGTGAGTGTATTTTGATGGTCAGTTATAGTCTGATCCTATGGTTTTTTGACCCCAGCCGGATTTCTTCATTGCCAATTCCATTTTTGTACCTTTCATTTCCAGTTGTTTTTTGACAAGTGAAACTGTTCAACATTTTGCATTGTTACTCGCTTTTCCAGGTGTGATCACAACAATCTGCACACCTCATCCTTGTCTTTCTACAATGTTATAAGAACATGCTTTATGAGAGTATGCTTTACTAGTAAGAGCATTGAATCCTTTCATCCTTGGATCCCAAGGCTGCCAATATCTGTGCTGTCACTACCCATGGCCCAAAGTGTTAAACTTGATAAAGTAGCAGTGGCACCAAGTGACACAGCAGGATACTCAGAAAGAAAGCAGAATACAGGATGGTCAGTAATGATTGCCATGCTTGTATTTTTGTATAAATGACTAACAAATGGAGTTACAATTGCAGTATCCATAGTGAACCAGCAATTGTAATCAGGATAATTGAAGTTGAAGTAGTGAGCTGAGACCGATGGGTATCTCTTACACAAATTAACAAATCACTGAATAAGAGGCACAATAGATAAAAAGTTGACCTACCACCATTGTTTTATTAACTCTTTCGATCTTCTGTAGACAGGCATCTTTATCTTTACACCTTAACATATTTTCTGGCATGTACAGTATATATTGATAAGTTCAGATATGTAGGAACGACGTAGGCCATAGTCCTTGTAGTAACATAGGAACTGAAGCAATGTTGTTGCACTTCCTAGTTCTAGTAAAGGTCTATGCAGCAATACTTTGAGTTACCTACAAACTAAAAGATCTGAACAGTCTATGACTAAAAACATTGCTCTGGTCAGTTCTGTTCAAACCAATGCATGAATTAATTACCTTCCCCTTACAGATAGATATAAAGACAAACAATGTACCAGACAGAAAGAAAAAGTAGAAACCAGATGGTAGAAATGGTTGAGCTACTGAATGGTCATTAACATTGAACTTCTAGTGGAAGCTGATTGGTAGTGCAAATGATTGCATAATGGAGTTTGGTCACAAGTCAAAGAGATTACTGATTTATGTGAGTTAACAGTACAGTGGTCATGGGTCGACTGCTTTTGAATCTGCAGAATAACTGAAAAGGAAATGCATTGATTTGGAATGGCCTAGTCAAGGCTCATATCTAAACACACTTCTATGCTGTGGCAGGACCTCAATGAGCATTCCTGTAAACTAGAAAATGTTACCAAGTTGAAACAGTTTTTCAAAGGGTCTGTGTCAAAATTTATTACTACAGTGATGTCAGCAAAATACAGGGAAATCATAGCTGACAACTTGATGCAATCTGCAAGAAACATGCACCTTAGGAGAAGATTTATTTTCAAGCAAGACAATGAGCCCAAATATAAAGTTAAAGCTACACAGGAATGGCATAAAAACAACATTGTTAATGTCCTGAAGTGGCCGAGCCGGAATCCAGATCTCAATCCAATTGAGAATTTATGGCTTGACTTGAAAAATTTTGCTCACTCATGATCCCAATGCAATCTGACTGAGTTTGAGCAGTTTTACATAGAATACTGGGGAGAAATGGCCAAATGTGCAAAGCTGACAGAGAGAGCACAAAGACTCAAGGCTGTTACAGCTGCCTAAGGTGAATCAACTAAATAATGTACTGAAAGGGTCAATACTTAAACAATTCATTATTGTGTGCCTTATATAATTATAATTAATTTAGACCACTTTGCAGAGATCCACTTTTACTTTGACATTAAAAATTATTTCTCTGATGATCAGTGTCAAAAAAGACAAATTAAATCTGTTGTGATTCTATTATTTTTAATTATGAAATGTGAAAAGTTCCAAGGAGGTGAACACTCTTTATAGACACTATAACCCAACTTCTTACTGAGTCCAAGGTAGCAACTTATGTACATGTATTATATATTTTCTTTACAAAACTACTGTACGTGAAATGCAGTTGAAACCAAATGTTATGAACCCTTTGGAAATACATGGGTGCCTGACATTAATTGCACATTAAAATGTTGTTGGATCCTCAAATAAATCAACAATAATACTTAAACTAATAACACAGAAACAATTATTGTACTTCTTGTCAAAACTAAATACGTTGTTTAAATATTCAGGATTGAAGAAGTATATGAACCCTTGTATTTAGAAGATGAGAGAACCTATGAGCGTAGTTTGACAATATTAATCTCCACCACACATGTATTGGTGGAGTGGTGGCTCTGAGGGTAGGGATCTACACTGGCAATCGGAAGGTTGCTGGTTTGAATCCCGTAAATGCCCATAGGGACTATGCTCTGTTGGGCCCTTGAGCAAGGCCTTTAACCTGCAATTGTTGAGCGCTTTGAGTAGTGAGAAAAGTGCTATATAAATGCAAATTATTATTATTGTAGCTGCTGTTGGGACTTGCACAATCACCAGGAGGAATTTTACATTATTGAAAATTATGGAATAATCCAAAATTCAGAAAGGTTTTTATGGCACTGTAGTTCTTCTTTTATGATGGAGAGCAAGAGTGGAAATAGAGGCATATTTCTTAAATAATAAAATTAAGTTTAATCTGCTGCTAAAAAGCAATTGTTAGGTTCAAACAGCTATCAGTGATTAATTAAAGCACGTGAACATTGAGTAATGATCAACTATATTCAGAATGACTGGTAGGCCTGTTTAGTCATGCTGAAAATGTGATATCCATCCATCCATCCATTTTCCAACCCGCTATATTCCTAACACAGGGTCACGGGGGTCTGCTGGAGCCAATCCCAGCCAACACAGGGCACAAGGCAGGAACCAATCCCGGGCAGGGTGCCAACCCACCGCAGGACACACACACAAACACACCCACACACCAAGCACACACTAGGGCCAATTTAGAATCGCCAGTCCACCTAACCTGCATGTCTTTGGACTGTGGGAGGAAACCGGAGCGCCCGGAGGAAACCCACGCAGACACGGGGAGAACATGCAAACTCCACGCAGGGAGGACCCGGGAAGCGAACCCAGGTCCCCAGGTCTCCCAACTGCGAGGCAGCAGCGCTACTCACTGTGCCACCGTGCTGCCCTAAAATGTGATATTCACTCTCATATTCTTTTATCTTTCTCCACTTATAGAGTACACATGTCTTTATTACCTAACATCATTAAACTACATATTGTGCCATATGTCTACAAGGAGCAGTCTTCATGATATGGTAAAGAAAGTAGAAGTAATACCAACTTCTTAATGAACATTGAGATTATGTTGAGTATCTTACATCAATTTACACAGATGCATTCTTGTCAGATCATGCCATTTCTGCACTCAAGCAGTTTGCTACCAGTTCACCCAATGTGCAACACAGTATCAGTGTTCATTAGTCCCAGTAGAACAGGCCAGTTGAAAGTATCTGCAAAGCTAACTAAAAAATACTACTTTACTAAAAGCAGTTTAAGCAGAGACATGAATGTACTTTCTAATGAAGAGTCCTGATCACAGCAATGTACACTTCTGTAGTGCTGTTCATATAATAATTTGGTGATGATTTTACAAAATCCAAATACATAATATTTGTGTTTTATGAAATACTAGCCTTTCCCCGCTGCTCCACCCGCGTAGTAGTGAACAAACTCCCCAAACTGGGAACATTGAAGATAGGACATTAAGTGTCTAAATACTCTTTTACCATGTTCGTCTCTACTTTGCTATTATATATATATATATATATATATAATATATATATATACAGTATATATAAAATACTAACTGCCCCCCACGGGTCCATCTGCGTAGTAGTAAAACAGGACAAACTTTGAAAAATCAATAAACAAAAAGGGGGCGCAGTGATAGTGCTGCTGCCTCGCAGTAAGGGGGCCCAGGTTCGCTTCCCGGGTCCACCCTGCGTGGAGTTTGCATGTTCTCCCCGTGTCTGCGTGGGTTTCCTCCGGGTGCTCCGATTTCCTCTCACAGTCCAAAGACATGCAGGTTAGGTGCATTGTCGATTCTAAATTGTCCCTAGTGTGTGCTTGGTGTGTGTGGCGCCCTGCCCGGGGTTTGTTTCCTGCCTTGCGCCCTGTGTTGGCTGGGATTGGCTCAAGCAAGACCCCCGTGAACCGTGTAGTTAGGATATAGTGGGTTGGATAATGGATGGATAGATAAACAAAAAGGTATCGCTAACTAAGCAGAGGCAAGTTACGCTCCAAAACACAGAGGTAGACCGATTCTCCACTTCTGACGTCATGCTTCCCCCTGTCCTCAGCCCGCAGCCTCTGTCTCAGATTATAGTGAATACATCACTCCTGCAAGCGAACTATGATTCTTAGCGCGATGAGAGAAGTCACAAAATCAACTGGAATGTTCAAGCAAATTATATAAAAAAAACCCGATCTAAATCCATTAAGTAGTTCTCTCATTCGCCAGCTAAGTGTAAGTAAGGTACACGCCCCGAGGCTGGTGCATCAGTAACGAGGGCCCCGCCCACCTCCCCTCGACCTGCTGCGTGTCTCTTGGATTCGCGCAAATAACTCGGTACCACAAGCGAACTATGAAACTTAGCGTGATGACAGAGGTTGCAAAATCAACCGGAATGTTGAAGCAAATTATAGAAAAAAACTCGATCTAAATCAGTTAAGTAGTTCTCTCATGAAAAGCGGATATACATCCAGACAGACAGATGTTGGATTTTATATATATTGAGATGTTGCAATTTTCTGTATGGTGGTACATTGATTAGTACTGTTTCTTCGGGTGTTTGGAGTCCTGGGTAAAAATCCAGCAGCAGATCATTGTCTTTGTGAAGTTTGCACTTTGTCCCCTTGCCTATAATTCTATTCCAACAGATACTCTGGTTTTCTCCCCTCATCTCCAAAAATGGGTTATTTAAGTGTATTGGTGATTCCAAATTGGCCTCTGTTTGGCTATGTGCCAGTCTAGGGTAGGTTTCCTGCCTTGTACTTAGTGCTGCTTGAAAATGCCCTAACCCACCACACTCCTGGAATGAATTAAGTGAGTTTGAGAATGAAATAATATATTATACTGCACTTTTAAAAGTAGTTCACATAAAGCAGGCTATGACTGGGTTAGCTATAAAATAGAACACTTTGTTTGCTATCACAGTACTGCTTCCTATACATTGTTAATGTGCATGAGTATTGTTCTCATTTATAAAATCACTGAAGCTCCTAAACCAACTCTGTGGCTCAGTAGGTACCTATTGGCTAAAATTAAAATGAGAGTGATAAGAATGTTGATTTTGGATGAAAAGGAAAAAGATCTAAAATAACATTATTTTCAGTGCTGTATGAGAGCAGCCAGTGCTTTAATGTTACATTTCTCAGGTATTCATGGACCTGGAAATGAAATATGGGAACAATCTGTCCATCTGTCTCAGTTTATGAACCTGATTATTTCATCATAGGGTCTTAAGTGGCTTGGCCTATCCATCGAGTACAGGGCAGGACCCAGCCCAAGATGGAGAACACATTTAAGCTGTTTTTTATAGGCATTGTGATGGTTTTTAATTTTTGCTTTTCTTCCAAAGTGTAAATGACATAAATTGTATGAAAATGCTCATTGATTGAGCAGGGATCGAATGTCAACATTACATTTCCAAAATCACTTATTTACATGTGAGCATTTTAAAAGGATAATGATCTTTCTTGTCTGCTTTAGTTGTGTTTTCACACATTTGCATGAGTGAAGATGAAGGAGCATTTTAATCTCTATATATATATAAAAACCAGCTACCACTGACTCACTGATTACGAAATCTCCCGAACCATGGGGACTTGGGACTTGAAATTTGGAATATAGGTTACCTTTGGCCCATAGGTGCTCGCTAAGAAATGGTTTTAAGAATTTTGTGGTTTAAGTTTTTTAGACCCATTTGAATATCTGTCCGCTTTTGATGAGAGAACTACTTACCGGATTTATATCTGTTTTTTTTCTATAATTTGCAGGATCATTCTGTTGATTTTGCGACTTCTCTCATTGCTCTAAGTATCATAGTTCGCTTGTGGTACCGATTTATTAGCGTGAATCTTAGAAAGACTCATCGGGCTGTGGGGAGGGGGGCGGGGCCCTCCTCATTCACGCGTCTGCCTCTGGGCATAACCTTAACTCCGCTTTGTTAGCGAACAAGAGAACTACTTAACAGATTTAGATCTTTTCTTTTTCTATAATTTGCTTGAACCTTCCTGTTGATTTTGCGACTTCTGTCATTGCGCTAAGAATCACAGTTCACGTGCAGGAGTGAAATATTCGTGGTAATCCGAGACACAGGCTGCGGGCTGAAGACAGGGGGAACAGTGACGTCAGGAGTAGAGACCTGGGTGGGGCCCTCCTCGCTGTCCTGTTTCACTAATGCGTGGGCGAAGCCGCGGGGATGGCTAGTTATTGTATAAAAGAAACAGATTGCTACCTGGCATCTCTTCCACTTCTGGATAACACAACTTTCAAAATGTGAAAGTCTATGTTTTTTTTTTTAACTTTCAGCAGACAGTAGAAATTGTTTACATTTGTGTAACTTTCCTCTTTGTCTTACTTGGGCAACCACTGATTTTATCAGCTTTCATTGATCAGGCTATTCAACTGTCCTTCTCAAAAATCCATGCTGTAAGCTTGTAAATAAACTCAGCTTTTACTGATATAGGACATGTTTTGTAATTCAGTTGATGAAAGTGTAACACTGTCTAAAGGATCTACTTGCAGGACCTGTTGTGGACTAATGGGGTCTGAAGTTTTAAAAAAACTGCAATTACATTCACAAAATGGGATTCATACTTTCAAAATTTGAATCTCCCCGCAGTCTCCTTTTTCTTTTTAATAAGGAAGGCTTGCCATTGTCTCACCTAAATGAAGAGTGAAGCTGATTTTTTCCACAAACATCATGTATTAATATTTCACCATTTCCGTCATTTTTGATATGTACAAGGAAAAGGTGCAATAATTCTGAGATGCTTAAATCAAATATGTGAGGACTCCTAGAGTCATGCAAAGGAGTGAGATGTTTGTACAAAATGAGCTTTGGTGGAATGCTGCTGAAGTTTACCGAAGTGTACCTTTTCATATAAGCAACTGATATAAAAACACTTTGGGGTATCAACACAGGCCCTAGCTACATTATAATGATTCTGTCAGTTAAAACGGATGAACTTTCTATTTTAAAGGAAAAAAAAATGCTTTCTTTCTTAGACTTTCTTCCTTGATGTGGCTTCGGCTCGAGCAGGCCAGACTTGACATACAGTAGCAGGAGCTAAATCCTCATTTCAGACTGCTCATCAAAATGTTAGCCTTCACTGTCTTAACTTGTGCATTCTATTAAAACCAATATTTGCAATAGAACTAGTTTAGTCTACAGATATCTAATTACGATCCGTTTAATTTTTTAAAGTTTTTGATTAAAGTATGCATATATTAAAATTCAGCCCTTGAATTAAGCTGAATATTTTAACTCTCATCTTTACTTTCATAAGCTATTGTATTTATTTAAACATTAAACAGATGACCCTTTTTCTACTTTTTTATAATTGAATAGATTTAAATAGGTTTAGGTTCTTTAGTTTTTATTGAAATCAGATTAGACTACAGTCCTCACACTGCCAGGCGAAAGACATCTGTTTTTTATTCAACGAGTAAAATCAATATGGAGAAATGACTGAAAAGTCTAGTTAGTTTTAATGAACTGCTTCTATTCCCATTAATCTTTGAAATACTTTAACTCAACATATCTAATAGTGGGAAATAAAAATGTGGAAGGGGGATCAATTATAGGTAGTAAGTATAGAAAATTGACTTTAACCACTTTACTTCCTAAACTGCTTCAGCCTACTATAAAATTGGGGTTAAAAATGACCGCTTTCCTGTAAAGTACAATTGATTGCGAAAGTTTACATTTCCTGCACTATGCAGAATATAATGATGAAATTAGTAATTCTTTTGGTTACTATCATTACAGTAAACTAGTTTAAATTTACTGAAGTTATATATTTATTCTTTTTATTGCCAATTATTCTTCCCAACTGCAGATTTCCTTTGTGCATATTAATATACCAGACCCATTTTCTGTTTCAGTTATTTAAAGGGACATTTGGTAGCAGCTGCTATTCCATACCCAATGATTTTTCTTGTTTGTTAACTGCTCTGGCAAAGTTCATGAATTTGAATTATAAAATATTGTTTAATACATTTTGGAATTTGATGAAAATTACTTGAAAATTATATTTTGTAGTGTTTTTCCCCAATGAAATATTTCTCTTAAACAATGCACATCCGAAATAATAAATGTTGTGACTTGGCTTGTCTTTTGCAGGAAACTGTGGTATTTGAAATAATAACAGAAAATAATATATCTGATATCACCTTCATACAAAGGATATAGGTTTAACTAAAAGCATTCTGAAAAGTTTTACAGTTTGCATAGCATGGAATTCTTTCAAAAAGCAGTGCCAGTATTTAAAGTAAATTTAAAGTGACCAGAATTTGAGTTACCTTAGCAGGGTCAGCAGGGGCTCCAAGTCCACAAAGGGGCTTTCTCCTGGAATTTCAATTTTGGGTTAACTATCAAGTCTAAATTGGTGGATGTGTGTGTGTGAATGTGTCCAATAAGATAATAATGTAGCAGCCAATTTGTATGCTAAAAGACGTAACTTTTACAATGCCATTCTTTATCTTTCTTTTTACACATTTTTAATTATCAAGGTTATCATCTATTTGTAGTAATTGCAAAGAGTCCAGAGTAAAACTCCTCTGTAATTCTATTTGAACCATAAATGGACAAAAATGTGCTTCTAAACTGTATTATAAACTTTGAATGTGTGGGAAACGGGTCTTTTAATGTATTCAGAATTGTATAGTTTCTTTTGAATTTCATGGAAAACTTCGATTAACCTTACGTAATTCATTGCCAAATCCATCAACAGAAAGATCTTGGTTCTCTCAAAATAAATAAATAATAAGGCATGTTGTATTTACTACAGTTTCACCATCTGGCATTGTTTATTTTTTGTATGGGTTCTTTACTGTCAAGACCATTCTTTTCACTGAAATTAAACACAACTGTTTATTTTTTAGCTTTTTGCTTAAATGGCTGAATTTCTTTTCAGTACACAGCTTTGCATAAGTTATTTTAGAATTTCAGAATTTTTTAGCATTTGCCTTATACTCCAGGAAAAAGCTGCAACTGATTAATAGAAACAATATCCAGAAAAAACAGTATAGTCTTTCTTTTCTTTTACACAATATTGGAAATGTTCTACTTAAATGATCCATCGCTCTATTTATTTTTTGATGAGTCCAGGTGTACCCAGGTTTCCCCCAACATGTGTGTTAGGTTATATGTGGCCCTGAAATAAATTACAATATACTCAAAACATTTGTGGACATATCTTTCAATATATATATTGTCACACATGTGAGCATGTGAGGCAGCTAAAGGGCTTGAGTAAGGGCAGTTCCGAGTCATACCGGGATGTGGCAGAGTGCACTGACTCTTTATCTCCCTTTCCTGCAGACCATTCACGGGAGATTCCACCTGGTCTTCTTGACGTCACTTCCGGGACCAAGCCTATGGAATGAGACCTTGCCGGCTCCGGCCCCTGTGATGTCACGTCTGGGCTCGAACTTATGGCTGAAGACCTTCATGAGCCCAAACCCTATGATCTCACTTCCTGTCTTCCCCTTTAAAAGCCTCTACCTTTTCCCTATTCCCTCAGTTATGTTTTGGACTCAGTTTTGTGCACATCAGTGCTGTATACAATTTTACGACTTTGCAGCCAGGATACCAATTACACAGGTGGCTGCCCCAAAACTTTCTATGTCTCTGAGTCAAGTTTGTGACAATATATATATATATATACTGTATATTTTATTTCTCAAATATAAGGAAACAAATTTCCCTTAATATATTGAACCATCCATCCATCCATCCTCTTCCGCTTATCCGAGATCGGGTCGTGGGGGCAGCAGCTTGAGCCTCTCCCCAGCCACTTCTTCTAGCTCTTCCAGGAGAATCCCAAGGCATTCCCAGGCCAGCTGAGAGACATTGTCCCTCCAGCATGTCCTGGGTCTTCCATAAAAGTTATGAACAGAATCGGTGACCCCTCCTTGAACCACCACCTTATCGTGGTGGAGGGGTTTGCGTGTCCCAATGATCCTAGAAGCTCTGTTGCCCGGGGCTTTATGCCCCTGGTAGGGCCACCCAAGGCAAACTGGTCCTAGGTGAGGGATGAGACAAAAATCGGTTCAACAAACCTCCAATGATGAATCAAAACTTTGGATGACATTTTCCCTTGCCCGGACGTGGGTCACCAAGGCCCACCTCTGGAGCCAGGCCTGGAGGTGGAGCTCGATGGCGAGCGCCTGGTGGCCGGGCCTGCACTCATGGGGCTCGGCCGGGCACAGCCCGAAGAGGTAACGTGGGTCCCCCTTCCCATGGGTTCACCACCTATGGGAGGGGCCAAGGAGGTCGGGTGCAGTGTGAGTTGGGTGGTGGCTAAAGGCGGGGACCTTAGCAGTCTGAACCTCGGCTACAGAAACTGGCTCTTCGGATGTGGAATGTCACCTCTCTGAAGGGGAAGGAGCCTGAGCTAGTGCGTGAGGTCAAGAGATTCCGGCTAGATATAGTCGGGCTCACCTCGACGCACAGCTTGGACTCTGGAACCAATCTCCTTGAGAGTGGCTGGACTCTCTACCACTCTGGAGTTGCCCTGGAGAGGCGCTGAGCAGGTGTGGGCATACTTATTGCCCCCCGACTTGGAGCCTGTTCAATGGGGTTTACCCCAGTGGATGAGAGGGTAGCCTCCCTTCCGCCTTCGGGTGGGGGGACAGGTCCTAACTGTTGTTTGTGCGTATTCGCTGAACAGCAGTTTGGAGTACCCACCCTTTTTGGAGTCCCTGGAGGGGGTGCTAGAGGGCATACCTTCTGGAGACTCCCTCGTTCTGCTGGGAGACTTCAATGCTCACGTGGGCAATGACAGTGAGCCCTGGAAGGGCGTGATTGGGAGGAATGGCCCCCTCGATCTGAACCCGAGCGGTGTTTTGTTATTGGACTCGTCACGGATTGTCCATAATGAACACCATGTTCAAGCATAGGGGTGTTCATAGGTGCACTTGGCACCAGGACACCTTAGGCCTCAGTTCGATGATCAACTTTGTGGTCGTGTCGTCGGACCTGCGGCCACATGTCTTGGACACTCGGGTGAAGAGAGGGGCGGAGCTGTCAAATAATCACCACTTGGTGGTGAGTAGGCTTCGATGGTGGGGGAGGATGCCAGTCAGGCCTTGTAGGCCCAAATGTGTTGTGAGGGTCTGCTGGGAACGTCTGGCAGAGTCCCCTGTCAGAAGTAGCTTCAACTCCCACCTCCGGCAGAACTTCAACCACATCCCGAGGGAGGTGGGGGACATTGAGTCTGAATGGGCCATGTTCCGTGCCTCTATTGTTGAGGTGGCTGAACGGAGTTGTGGCCGTAAGGTGGTCGGTGCCTGTCGTGGCGGCAATCCCCGAACCCGTTGGTAGACACCGGCGGTGAGAGATGCCGTCTAGCTGAAGAAGGAGTCCTACAGGACCTTTTTGTCCTGTGGGACTCTGGAGGCAGCTGATAGGTACCGGCAGGCCAAGCGGAATGCGGCTTCGGTGGTTGCTGAGGCAAAAACTCGGGAGTGGGAGGAGTTTGGGGAGGCCATGGAGAACGACTTTCGGATGGCTTCGAGGAAATTCTGGTCCACCATCTGTCGTCTCAGGAGGGGGAAGCAGTGCAGTGTCAACACTGTATATTGTGGGGATGGTGCGCTGCTGACCTCGACTCGGGACGTTGTGGGTCGGTGAAGACCTCCTCAATCCCACTAACATGCCTTCCAATGAGGAAGCAGAGCCTGGGGACTCGGAGGTGAGCTCCCCCATCTCTGGGACTGAGGTCACCGAGGTGGTCAAAAAATTCCTTGGTGGCAGGGCCCCGGGGGTGGATGAGATACGCCCGGAGTTCCTCAAGGCTCTGGATGTTGTAGTACTGTCTTGGTTGACACGCCTCTGCAACATCGCATGGACATCAGGGACAGTGCCTCTGGATTGGCAGACTGGGGTGGTGGTCCCCCTCTTAAAGAACGGGGACCAGAGGGTGTGTTCCAACTACAGAGGAATCACACTCCTCAGCCTCCCTGGAAAAGTCTATTCGGAGGTCCTGGAAAGGAGGGTCCATCGGATAGTCGAACCTCGGATTCAGGAGGAACAGTGTGGTTTTCGTCCTGGTCGTGGAACAGTGGACCAGCTCTACACCCTTACCAGGGTCCTGGAGGGTGCATGGGAGTTTGCCCAACCAGTCTACATGTGTTTTGTGGACTTGGAAAAGGCGTTTGACCGTGTCCCTCAGGGAATCCTGTGGGGGGTACTCTGAGAGTATGGGGTACCGGACCCCCTGATAAGGGCTGTTCGGTCCCTGTATGATTGGTGTCAGAGCTTGGTCCGCATTGCTGGCAGTAAGTCAAACCCATTTCCAGTGAGAGTTGGACTCCGCCAGGACTGCTCTTTGTCACCGATTCTGTATATTGAACCCATCAAATAAAAATATATTTGGATGAATCATGCATTATACCATGAGTCCAAACCCAAACAAGATTATTCATGCCTCATTCTTTTTACCTGAAGAAGGTTAAACATATTTGCCCAATGATTACAATGAACTTTGAATTTCTCTGTAACTCCCTACAAGTAGTTTAAGTCAGTAGCTCCACCAGCTCACACATTTATTAGCTACTTGAACTCGTTTAACAATAGCTTCTTAATTTGTGCTTTGTCACAATGCAACACCTTTGAGACACCTATTGGATGATATTTTCATTGCCAGGTAGGTAAATATACTGGAAAAATGTAGTGCAAAATATAAACATGACAGGTAGCTTGAAATTTAAACTCTAAAATATAGTGTACAGTATATTATAACTAGCATTCACAGCACAATTAATAATATATATTGTACTAGTTTCTAAAAGGCATCTTATAGTATATTATTTTGAGTATTTTAAACTATAGTTTAAAACATACAAAAGTGGAAACAATTTAGTTTACAATAAATTTCATTAAACTGTGTGAAATTGTAATATATTTACCCTTGAAGTTTCCACCAGGGTGTGCTCCCTGGCTAAGTTTATTTTTATTTCTTTTGTCCTGTTTGTTATTTCTAATGTGTTATTTTTAGGCGTTTTCATTAATGTAGTAAAGTTTGATAATATTGTCCTGTTTATTTATTATTTAGCTTCCATGTATTTTGAGTTGTTCTCCTATCTTCTTTGTGCTTTGTGAGTGAAGCCACAAGAGGTAGGACCACCCTCAGCCTATATATGACTGAGGTTATGAAGCAGGTCCTTTAGTAGTTTGTTAGCTTTTGGAAAGTGTATTTCTGTCATGAGTATTGCTTTGCTTGTATCTGGATAATTTGCTTCTTTTTAATAATTTTTGATTATTAGTTTTTATATTGGCACTTGTTTGCTCTGGGTTGGCTGCCTGGGGTGTGGATAATATACATATTGTCTCGAATGCACATCAGTGGATCATCCTCCGGGCTCTTGTGAGGTATATCCTTCCAGCCCAGGTCAAGATGGGGAGTTAGTGCTAACCTTTTCCTCTGTTTTTTCCTCTATAGTGCTTAGAAGATGCACAAGGAAGGTAACTGACTCCACCCATTCCAATTCCCCCTACAATATACCCCTGTGGTTACTGGAAGCAAGTATCACTCTTTACAAGAACGTACCACAGAATGGAGCTCCTTCCCACTATGACAACCACAGGCTTTACCAACCAATAAAAGGTTCCTCACTCTAGGACCCTGAATTTTGTTTGTTCAGCACCATTGAGTACCATCAAGTACATGTTTTCTTTGGACTGTTTTCATAATTAAATGGAGGTTGGCGCTCCATATTTATATTGTAACAGAAAGACAGGACAACAATAAAGAGTTGAGGAGCCAAGCCAGCCACCCTGTGTAATTATATTCAGAAAAAAAAAGCAAAAAAAAAAAACACATGCAATTATCGTTGAGTTGCCTCTGCAACTTTAGAACTTTACCAAGATGGCAGAGATTGCAGTTTTGGGCTCTTCTGACAGGAAGAGGTGGGTCCAGGTGGACAAACACTGGTAGTAACTTCAGAGTTATTCTAACTGTCATTCAACTAATCTGCTGAGGGAGAAAAACTGAAAGGCATTAGAACAAAGCGCCAACCCCTGGAGCGACGGTAGATTTGCAGTCACCAGAGCCCTTCAGCTGTTCCTTAAGCACACGTGTTTGACTATGTATGTATATGTATTTCATTTTTGACAGAGGGTAGTACTTGAGTACCTGGGTCCTGCAATGGTCTGGTTCCTCCGGTGTACCCAGTGATGCCTCACAGGGGCTCCACCACCATGAGCTGAATTAAGTGTGGTTTAAGAATATTCTATAGATGTAATTAATATCTGATAAAATACAATTTGTGAAAAACAAAATCATATTCTGTTTATACCGTGTGCAGTACCAGTTACACTAACAATATTACTAATCACTTATTTATATAACAGAAAAAAACATACAAACTAACAGAAAACTTACTATTAATTACAAATGGAGAGACAGTAAGGATGAAAAGGAGATGATAATGTGGCAAAATAGAATTTACTGCGTTAATTGGGAGCAGGCTTACACTCAAAGCATCCAGAATGAATCAGGTTGGTAACAAACTGTAAAAGGTGGCATTTATTAAAAACACATGTAATAAACAGCTTTCCAGCACTTTCATAAAATAAACACATGCAATCAAACAATTCAGTTATATTACAACCCTGCTTTCCCAACATCACGTGATTATTTTTTTTTTCCAAGCATTTCTTAACTTTGATGCTCCCACACTAAAATTGGTATTGCCATAAAATCATGCCATGATGACCTTGTCGAGAGGTTTACTTACCTCAGCAGTGACATTCATATCTCTGGTGACTCTTCCTATGAAGTCAGTAGATGGATTGGGAGAGCATGGGGGTCATGAGGTCACTAGAAAGTGATGTGTGGCACTCTCGATATCTTTGTAAAAGGACGTAGGTTCAAGTCTTTAGAGTCCTGGTGCTTCCTGTCTTGCTATATGGTTGAGAGACATGGACTCTATCCAGTGACCTGAGATGAAGACTGGACTCTTTTGGCACTGTGTCTCCCCTAGAAGAATCCTTGGGTAGTGCTGGTTTGACTTTGTGTCGAATGAGCGGTTGCTCACACAGTCAGGATGAGGCACATTACTTGCATTGTGAGGGAATGTCAATTACGACATTACGGCCATGTGGTGTGATTCCCCAAGGGTGGTCCAGCTCGTGGGATCCTCATTGTTGTTGAGGACCCAAGTGGCTGGACCAGACCAAGGGGACGCCCATGTAAAACACTTGGCTGCGGCAGATAGATGGTCATTTCCGGAGGGTGGGACTGGACCAAGTGTCTACCTGGGGGGTTGCCAAACAGGATCCCAACCTGTTTCATTGTGTGGTACCAGTGCATGCTCCCCAACCTGACCTGACCTGACATCTTTTCACATATTCTTAAAAAAGCAATTACAGTTATATTATGGAGACACATCACCCAAGGAAATTCAGTCAATTTAATCGTGAACACCAACGGCACATTTTAAAAGCACTGAGATCTCTTTGTGCATCTTTTCTCTTTTCAAATTTAAGGCTAAAATCTGGGTAGCACAGCAGAAAATGTGTCCTTGAAACTTTCTTTTAACATATAATCTCAGTTTGGTCTCTGTGTTGCATCTACTATTTCACAGCAGCTGGCTGTTTACTTTCATAGTTACAAGAGTCAACTCCTTGGCATCTTGCTGCAAGACAACTAACAGGCAAATTATAGCTGCACCCTTGTCCTGAGGTAGCACTGATATACCCTTCTCGATCCTCTCTACGTGAAAGCAGTCCTATCTCGCATTCAACATTAATCTACCATTGACTCCATTTTCACACACACTCCTCACTATAAGCAATTGTCTGTGTAGAGCATTTGCACACAAGACATCAGAGTGGGACCACTTGCAGACAACGAGCACACATGTGGACGGTTTGAAATGGAGTGTGAAGTGACAGGGATGAGGATCAGGCCATGGTGGACTGTCATCTCTGAGTAGGATGTGAGTTAGAGCCTGAAATGGAGAAGTTTAAGTATCTCTAAGTCTTGTTCACAAGTATTCACAATTCTAAGCATACAGTTAGGTCCATAAATATTTGGACAGAGACAACTTTTTTCTAATTTTGGTTCTGCACATTACCACAATGAATTTTAAATGAAATAACTCAGATGCAGTTGAAGTGCAGACTTTCAGCTTTAATTCAGTAGGGTGAACAAAACGATTGCATAAAAATGTGAGGCAACTAAAGCATTTTTTGAACACAATCCCTTCATTTCAGGGGATCAAAAGTAATTGGACAAATTAAATAACTGGAAATAAAATGTTAATTTCTAATACTTGGTTGAAATCCCTTTGCTGGCAATGACAGCCTGAAGTCTTGAACTCATGGACATCACCAGTTGCTGGGTTTCCTCCTTTTTAATGCTCTGCTAGGCCTTTACTGCAGCGGCTTTCAGTTGCTGTTTGTCTGTGGGCCTTTCTGTCTGAAGTTTAGTCTTCAACAAGTGAAATGCATGCTCAATTGGGTTAAGATCAGGTGACTGACTTGGCCATTCAAGAATTTTACACTTCTTTGCTTTAATAAACTCCTGGGTTGCTTTGGCTGTATGTTTTGGGTCATTGTCCATCTGTATCATGAAACGACGCCCAATCAATTTGACTGCATTTAGCTGGATCTGAGCAGACAGTATGTCTCTGAACACCTCAGAATTCATTCGGCTGCTTCTGTCCTGTGTCATGTCATCAATAAACACTAGTGTCCCAGTGCCACTGGCAGCCATGCACGCCCAAGCCATCACACTGTCTCCACCGTGTTTTACAGATGATGTGGTATGCTTTGGATAATGAGCTGTTCCACGCCTTCTCCATACTTTTTTCATGCCATCATTCTGGTAGAGGTTGATCTTGGTTTCATCTGTCCAAAGAATGTTTTCCAGAACTGTGCTGGCTTTCTTAGAAGTTCTTTAGCAAAGTCCAATCTAGCCTTTCTATTCTTGAGGCTTATGAGTGGCTTGCACCTTGCAGTGCACCCTCTGTATTTACTTTCATGCAGTCTTCTCTTTATGGTAGACTTGGATATCGATATGCCTACCCCCTGGAGAGTGTTTTTCACTTGGTTGGCTGTTGTGAAGGGGTTTCTCTTCATCATGGAAATGATTCTGCGATCATCCACCACTGTTGTCTTCCGTGGATGTCCAGGTCTTTTTTGCGTTGCTGCAGTTCACCAGTGCTTGCTTTCTTTCTCAGGATGTACCAAACTATAGATTTTGCCACTCGTAATATTGTGGAAATTTCTCGGATGGGTATTTCTGTTTTCGCAGATTAAGGATGGCTTCTTTCACCTGCATGGAGAGCTCCTTTGACCGCATGTTGTCTGTTCACAGCAAAATTTTCCACATGCAAGCACCACACCTCAAATCAACTCCAGGCCTTTTATCTGCTTAATTGATAATGACATAACGACGGACTTGCCCACACCTGCCCATGAAATAGCCTTTGAGTCAGTTGTCCAATTACTTTTGAGCCCCTGAAATGAAGGGATTGTGTTAAAAAAATGCTTTAGTTGCCTCACATTTTTATGCAATCATTTTATTCACCCCACTGAATTAAAGCTGAAAGTCTGCACTTCAACTGCATCTGAGTTGTTTCATTTAAAATTCATTGTGGTAATGTACAGAACCAAAATTAGAAAAAAGTTGTCTCTGTCCAAATATTTATGGACCTAACTGTATATTTTGAAACTTGATAAAATGGTTGAAAAAGAACTACTTTTTAATTGAATTGTACTTTGTTTGACAGAGTTTGTGGATTACTCGATAAGCACTTCAGTTACACATTTTGTGAAGCAGCTTCAATTGAATATGCAGTATCAATTACAGAAAGTCTTTTATACTGCACTTTGATTTTTTTATGGATTTCAAAAACCATTGTGTATCACAAAATTACCTGCGGATTTAGTAACCATGCATGTACTTCTATTAAATACTGATACTGATAGTGAAAAAATATGCTTCAACTGCTCGATAGTACAATATGTACAAGAGACAAGATCAACCATGTAACTGTGTTCTTGCCTTAGGCTATATCTGTGGATGTTAAAAGATTTCAGCAGTGATTGTCAAGGGGCTCAGATAATGATAGCAGTACATGTGGGCACAAAGATAACATCAAGTGCTAAGCATTCCGAAACTTAAAAAGGAGGTTTAAAGTGCTTGTGGAAGGGTGGCAAAGACACAGAACGGTAATTCTCTCCTTGAATGTGTTAACTGCCTTGTCAGGTAGTGGAGAATTAAAAGGAAAAAAAAAGTCAAGTTACATTAAAGGGAGTGTGTAAAAAAAAAACCCGATTCAGACTATCAGTCTCTAAAAAAAAAAAAAAAATCACTTTAAACACGATAGTTCTCACTTTCCGAATAGAGACGTGTCACTTTTTAAAAATCTATCACATATTTTATGGGATTCTAAAAAATGCTAGTTATAATAGTAAGTAGCTATTTAAAATGAATGAAGGAAGACTGGTGAGAAGAAGGTTGACAACTCCAGTGAGAAGGCATATGCAGAGGTCCTGGTAGATTTTAATTGACATTATAAAACTAAAGGAATGAGCAGAAAAATCATGATGGCTGATCAGATGTGCGCTAGGGTTAGTGAGCTTTAACAAAGAGATGAACATGTGTGAAGCAGCAAACACAAATTGATAGAGGGAGTTTTTTTTATCAAACTATTATACAAAGGTTGCTGTAGACACATATGAAAAAAAACAATATGAGGGGTAAAAAGAATATGGATTAAAGTATCACCAGAGGGCCAGACATGAAGAGAAAAGAAATGCTCTGTATTCAAGCATTATTGATGAAGATATAACAATGCAGAAGGTGAGCATGCTGAATGAATGAAGGAGCAGCACACTTAACAGACAAATGTATATTTCTAGCACGTCTGCTGTAAAATGAAGTCTACGTGAAAATAGTGGAACTATAAGATGCCGAATGAATAAAAACACTTTACAAATTACACTGACATAAAGAATTGACAATTCCATCCTCAATACAAAATGCATTTTAAGTAGAGCACATAATGTTTTTTAAAGAAATAATAATGCTAAACGAATGCATGCATTACCTCCTATTATTTTAAAATGGTGTTTTCGATTACACACAATCAAACAGATTAAATGATGCATTACATTAACCGAAAACTTAAGAAAAATATTGACAGAATTCCCTCCACACCAGTCTAAAGTGCATCCATTTGTGTAGTGTACGCGCTCAGTGTTACAGTCTCACAATTTATATTTCATAAAATTAATGAGCACTACAAAAATAAAAAAAAAAAATAAAAAAAACAAGAGACAGAAAATTGTTTTCTTTTAACATCTTGCTATTTCATGTCATATTTTCTTATACTTGCACATAAATTTAATTTAGCAATAAAAATCAAATGTTTGTTTTACAGAAATTGTGTACATTTTTTTTAATGCAATAAATAATGTAAAACATGCTTTTCAATTTTTAGACACACAAATTAAGAACAAAATCTTGAAGAGAGAAGTCAGAATTTGCTTTTATATTTATATATACTGTAAAAGAAGCCTGGACACAGATAGACACTGAGACAGTCAGATGTCCAAATGCACACTATATTTATTTACAGTCCTTTGCACCTCACACACAGTGCACAACCCACCAGCACTAATGCTCACAGTCCTTTCTTCTCTCTCTATTGCCGCCTCTACTCCACTCCTCACAAGCTCCATCCTCTGCCACCCGACTCCGGCTCTTCGAATGGAGTGAAGCGGCCCCTTTTATAGTACACCCGGAAGTGCTCCAGGTGCTTCCCGATTAATCTCTGGCAGCACTTCCGGGTGTGGCGGAGCGTACGTGCTGCAGATCTTGTTTCCGGAGGTGTCCAGGCACCCCCTGGCGGTGGCCATGGACCACAACAGGTTGGAGCTTCTAAGCCCCAATCCTGTGGACACGATGCAACCTAGTGGGGCTGCCCTCTCATGTCCCGGGGTATAAATTGCCCTTCTCCTGGTCCCCTGCTCCTCCAGGTCTCCCGGTAGGGCACGATCCCCGACCATCCATCACAATACGTATTGTGAAGAAGGGGGCCCTGCACATTCCTGGAGGATGCAGTCGCTCCTCCGAGGCCCCTTCTTGAACGCTGTTGCAATGGGAACAAATACAGTATGCCACCTCTTTGCTCCGTTAGATGCTTGGCGGAGGCGGCAGCTGCTGCTGTGTCATGTGATATACTTCTCGCGCAGCACTTCGTATATTTAAAAGCCTGTACAGCTCCTGTCCTTTTTGCTCATTGCTTTGTCTCTCTCTCCTCCCCCAGACATCCTCTGCTCCTATAGGGGGTCCCGCTCCCGACGCGCACCCCATTGAAGAGGAAGATGTTTGTGCATTCTTTTAACAGAGAGACAGAACTGTCCCCTCTGTCTACATACGGAGCTCGTTTTACTTCTGAAAGAGTCATATGTTCATTTGAAGTGTTTGAAATAAGTTTCTGTCTCTACCATCTCCTGTGTTTCTGTGCAATTCTGTGAACCAAGTGTGACAATATACAGTTTCTATATAAAATATTCACGTACTTGGAAGTTTACTGATTTTATTGTTATATAACATTGAATTGCAGTGGATTTAATTTGGCTTTTTTGACACTAATCAACAGAAAAAGACTCTTTAACATCAAATTGAAAACAGATTTCTGCAAAAAGGTCTAAATTAATTACAAATATTTATCACAAAATAATTGATCACATAAGTATTCACCCTCTTCATGGCAGTATTTAGTAGATGCACCTTTGGCAGCCATGACAGCCTTGAGTGTGTGTTGGCAGGTCTCTCTATATCAGCTTTTAACATCTGGACTCTGCCATTTTTCCCTGTACTTCATTGAACACACTGCTAAAGTTCTGTCATGAACAGCCCCTGTCAAGTCCAGCCACAGATTCTTAACTGAATTGAGACCTGGACTCCAGGACATGAACATTGTTGGTTTCAAGTCATTCCTGATGCTTTAACTTTTTCCTTGGGGTCGCTGTCTTACTTGAAAACAATTTTCCCAAGGTGCAGGTTTCTTGCAGATGCTTCCGGTTTTCCTCCGGGATTTTCAAGTGTTTGGCCGGATTTTTTTTTTACCCTCTGCTCTCACAAGCCATCCAAGGACTGATGCAGAGAAGCTTCCCCGCAGCAGCAGGCTGACACCACCATGCTTGAGGGTGAGAATGGTGTGTTTTTAATAATGTGCAGTATGGCTGAAAAGCACGATTTTGGGCTCATCAGATCACAAAACAATCTTCTAGCTGACCTCAGTCTCCCACGTGTCTTCTGGCAAACTCTAGCCGAAATGTCTTGTGTGCTTTTTTAAATGTGGCAGTGTCTTTGCCACTCTGCCATAAAACTGTAACTGGTGAAGTACCCAATTAACAGTTGTTGCCTGTACTGTTACTCCCCAATCTCTTTTACTGCAGCTTGTAAGTTCTTCTGAGTTACCACAGGTTTCTTGGTGGCCTCCTTCAATAGTCTTCTTCTGGTACAGTCACTCAGTTTTTAATGGATGGCCTGCTCTCGGCGTATTTCCAGCTGTGCCATACTCTTTCTATTTCTAAATGATGGATTTTCATGTCTTTCACATGATATTCAACGTGTCTTGTATCCATGTCCTGACTTGAGCTTTTCAAACGCTTTTTCCAGAGATGTTTGGAATGTTCTTTAGTCTTCATTGTGTACGTTAGGCCACCATACTGTCTTACCAGAAGTTGTTCCTTCCTAATAAGGTGCATTTATGCTACAATCAACTAAAACCCTTTGACTACAGGCAGGTGATCTCCACTGAACTAATTATGGGCCAACTGGCTGCCCCCGTAATATTAAATGGGAAGAAAACTTATGTAATCAATTATTTTGTGTTTTATATTTGTAATTTGGGCGGCACGGTTGCGCAGTGGGTAGCGCTGCTGCCTCGCAGTTGGGAGACCTGAAGACCTGGGTTTGCTTCCCGGGTCCTCCCTGCGTGGAGTTTGCATGTTCTCCTCGTGTCTGCATGGGTTTCCTCCGGGCGCTCCGGTTTCCTCCCACAGTCCAAAGACATGCAGGTTAGGTGGATTGGTGATTCTAAATTGGCCCTAGTGTGTGCTTGGGGTGTGGGTGTGTTTGTGTGTGTCCTGCGGTGGGTTGGCACCCTGCACGGGATTGGTTCCTGCTTTGTGCCCTGTGTTGGCTGGGATTGGCTCCAGCAGACCCCCGTGACCCTGTGTTCGGAGTCAGCGGGTTGGATAATGGATGGATGGATATTTGTAATTTGCTTAGACCACTTTACAGAGATCTGTTTTCACCTTGACATTTTGATTATTTTTTGTTGACCAACGTTAAGAAAAGAAAAATTAAGTCAAATTTGATTCAATCTTGATTCAAAAAGTCCAAGTGAATCAATACTTTTTATAGGCACTGTATATACAGTAAATATATATATATTGTAATGATCAATGGGATGGTAGTAATGACACACACACCAACTTGAGGGAATCTGAACTAGGAGTTTTATTTCGAATCAACAACACAGCTCAAAAGAGGAGTTAAACCTTCTTATTGCTTAGGCAACAAGAAAACACAAGCCAAGCCTCAAAACGTCTAGTCCTTCTTCACACCTCACTTCTTCAGAACACCCTCCTTCCTTGCACCGGCTCCTATTTAGCTCCCACCATACTCGAACTCTGCCTTTGTCTCCCTGTAGGTTCCCTGAAGAGTGCTCCCTTAACTTGCATGTCTCACTGCTCTCAGTCTTGTTCCTGGACCCCCCTACCCGACTCAACATCCAGCTGGCCACTACAATATATAAATGTACATATACTTCAGATAATTTGGCCAATTACATGCAAAATGGCCAGATATCATCAATAAATGAAAATCTGTACAAATAATTTAGCAGATTTTTGTTTGTGGACTAATTCACTTTTTTTCCATGATGTTGTGTATTAGCAAGCTGATGAAACCTAATTCAAATACTAAGATGTCACAACCTTAAGTTGAGAAGTCATTTTGTTCAGTTTTAAAACCTAGTGCTATATGGTGGACTAATTAATAGGGTTAGTTTTGGTCTTGTGCTCAGTGCTCCTGATTTTGTACTTCATTAAGCAAAATTTTATACCTCAGATTTCTTGTTTAATATTTTAATGGTGCAGACACATACAGTACATCAACCTGAGAATGATTTCATCATTGAGTCAGCAATATTATGAGCTGGAATTTTATCATTCAAACGAGAAGAGTCAGTGTCAGCTGCAGGGTAGCCTATAAAAATGGGGATCCTACCACAGTTGTATGTTCTCCAACTAATGAGACTAAGTGAGCGGTTATCTTAAGTATAGTGAGCCGCCCAAAAGAACGATTTTAAAGAGTACGGAATGCATTGAGTTGGCACTGGTAAGAACCATACAGCACTGCAGTACAGTATAAAGAAGTAAACATTATTGAAGACACAAGAAATAGCCATTAAAACAAATCTGGTAGTAGCAGCAGTATTGTCACATGCACAGAAATCCTACAAATACACTCAGTGAGCAGATTGTTGGGAACACCTGTACACCTACTGTAGTTATTTATGCAGGTTGTTTATCACATGGCAGAAGCAAAATGCATAAAATCACGAGGATACAGATCAGAAGCTTCAGTAAATGTTCAAATCAAATACCAGAATGGGGAAAACATGTGATTCCAGTGATTTTAACTGTGGTATGATTGTTGGTGCAAGACGGGCTGGAATGAGAATTTTTGTAAGTGCTGATCCCCTGGGATTTTCACACACAACAATCTCTAGAGCTTACTTAGAATAGTGTGAAAAAGAAAAAGAAAAACTTCCAGTGGCTAGCACTTCTGCAGACCTTGTTGATGAGTCAAGTGAAAGGAAAAGAGGCTAGCACTAGTTTCAACTGACAGAAAAGGCTACGGTAACTCAGATAACCACTCTACACAACTGTGGTGAGCATCTCAGAGTGAACCTGGAGGTCGATAGGCTACAACAGCAGGAGACCACGTCAGGTTTCACTCCTGTTAGCCAAGAACAGAAAACTGAAGCTGCAATGAGCCCAGACTCATCAAAAGTGGACAGTTGAAGACTAGAAAAACATAGCCTGGTCTGATGAATCTCAATTTGAGGTGAGGCACACCAATGATGGGGTCAGAATTTGTCACCAACAGCATGAATCCATGTGTCAACAATCCACGCTGGTGGTGGTGTAATAGTTTGGGGAATGTTTTATTGGCAAGTAAATATCAATAAATCATTGCTTGAATGCCACCGCTTGTTTGAGTATTTTTGCTGAACATGTCTATCCCTTCATAGTCACAATTACCCATCTTCTAATGGCTAGTTCTAGCATGATAATGCACCATGTCACAAAGCAGAAGTCACCTCAAACTGGTTTCATGACCAATACAATAAATTCAGTGTTCTTCAGTAGCCTTTCCAGTCACTTTGGGATCTTTGGAATGTGTTAGAATGCAACATCTGTAGCATTAATGTGCAGCTGACAAATCCGCTATACCTGCATGATGCAATCGTGTCAACATTGACCAGAATCTCAAAGGAATATTTCCATCATCTTGTGGAATCCATGCCATGGAAAACTGAGGCTGTTTCATGAGCAAAAGGAGGCCCTATCCAGTATTAGTCCAGTGTCCATAAGAATTTTCTCAGTGAGTGTATATGATGTATACATTCTGAACATACATACCTTTTCTGAAAGCATTTTGTGGAAAGCCACAAATTATATTTAAAGCAGTGTATTCAAGGTGGGAGTGATTTTTGATGGAATACTAATCTACTTATGGGAACAGTCGCATAAAATGGGTTAGTTTATTGTTTCCATTCAACCTAATCTATACAACTGATCTATCCATCCATCCATCCATCCATCCATTTTCCAACCCGCTGAATCCGAACACAGGGTCACGGGGGTCTGCTGGAGCCAATCCCAGCCAACACAGGGCACAAGGCAGGGAACCAATCCTGGGCAGGGTGCCAACCCACCGCAGGAAACACACAAACACACCCACACACCAATCACACACTAGGGCCAATTTAGAATCGCCAATCCACCTAATCTGCATGTCTTTGGACTGTGGGAGGAAACCGGAGCGCCCGGAGGAAACCCACGCAGACACGGGGAGAACATGCAAACTCCACGCAGGGCGGACCCGGGAAGCGAACCCGGGTCCCCAGATCTCCCAACTGAGAGGCAGCAGCGCTACCCACTGCGCCACCGTGCCGCCCTCAACTGATCTATAAGAATAGAATATGCCTACTCCACACACATTGTAACCCGGCATGGAGTCAAACCATGATTCCTGGAGCTGTGAGGGCTTTATGCTAAGCACTTTGTTACAGTGCAGTCTTACATGTATATACCGCATGCATTTTGTACAGCAGTAGGAGACCTGAACATATCCTGACACCATGGGTTCAAGGTTGGGACCCACCCTGCATGGGGTGCGAGGTGGATGCATGGTAGATCTAAATTTACTGTACATCTATAATAGAGAAAGATATTGAAAGTAACTATTGATATACAGTATATGTTCAAATGAAATATATAATTCAGCATGGAAAAGGCGCTATATACATAAAATGTATTATTATATAATATACACTGTAGTATGTATATACTGTAAAGTCGGTTATATAGTATGCAATATACAGGATAAACGTATGTACATACACTAACACAAACAACCAGTTTTTAAAACACATTTAAAGACAGATATACCGAGAGAAATTATTCACCACTATAAAAATACAATTTATAAAAACTCATCTACAGATCATTTCAAAGTTATGATTTGCTTCAAGGATATTTCTTTTAAAGATGCAGAGCAAGAGGAAATCCCAGAAGGTCAGGGTTATTGAAGAACATTGTTGTCTACTTTTCAAACATGAGGAAGTACAAAATGCCAAAACATCTAAGCATTTCAAGGTCTTCTATTCTATCAAAAAGCTGTTTATACAGCATAAAGACTGACAAAGTGATATGGGCCGGACATGTGAATTAACAGTTATATGGGCTATTTTTGCATTATATTCATAAATCAATTACTTAATATGTACCACTTGGTATTCACTGGATCTCAACAATGATAATAACTATTCCAACAAAATTAAAAAGGCCACTTCATTTTACAGCAATGACAAACGTGTACCTATTTTAGAAGTAGTTTTACATTTAATAGCTACACCTTCCTGAAAAATGTATTATTGTAACTAGTCAGGCGGCTGAGAAGAAGATGTCTCTCCAAAATAATTGCTCTATCGGGTGTCTGTGTTACCTGCAGAAAAAAATGAGCTACTTGACTTTGCAAATTATGCGCTAGCCTATAATGGAGAATTTGACAGCTATTAGCATCAATCGCATGCACATTCGGAAATAACTATGGATATCTTTAAATCACCATTATACATTTTAATGCCAGCTACACGGAAAGTCCTCTTTCTTTATTTAACAAAGAAATTATGCCTTCATTGCCTTTCCCAGATAACATTTAGACATGTACTACAGGCATGTTTAACTACTTAAAATATTTCAATTCAGCTGCCGATACCTTCTTTACAAAGTGTGCACCATTTCATGAGACAGTTGCCAGTAATAGATGTCAGCAAGGTGCAGAACAAATGTAGAGAATGATGACATTTCTGAAATTTCACAGAGACAAGTACAGTATGATTTTTCCCATATGTAAATTTATAATACTGTATGTAAATATTGTGCTATAAAAATAAAATTATACTAATATTATTTTTAAATGTACTGTATAACATTAGAAAAGCTAACAAACTAAATCAAGCACTGAATAATTTATTCCATAGTGTAATAAAATAAGCCTTTATAGTAAAGGAAGGTGTTTTCCATTTTCTTGGCATCTGTAGTTTAGCTGAGGGGTATGCAGATAATATTTGTGATCCAATTCTGTAAGATGCTTGACTCTTCTTGTGTTCCACTAGTCCATCTTTCTTGCATTCTTCACAGAGAGATCAAGATATTCATCAATCCATCCTTCCACACTGAACCCACTTATCAAATTTCAGGGTTGTGGTAAAGTGGGTCTTCTCCCAGGAGCATCAGCAGCAAGGCAGTAACCAGCCTACAAAGGGGTGCCAGCCATTGCAGAATGCACAGATGGAGTCATTTCTGAGCCACCAATTAGCCTGCAGTGCCGCATTTTAACACTACAGTGAATGTGCAGACTAAATGGATGAACTCTGAGAATTACAGATATTTTTATTTCATCCTTCGTGAAATTTTAAAAAGATCTTAAAATGATATGTGATGGGTAAGCTGACCAAATAAGCTTGTTGAACTGATTGGTCTCCTTTCATGTCTCTAACATCTTAAGAGTGTTACTTTTGTTGTCTCTGTGAAATTCGTCTCTTTCTGACATACTACTGTTGTACTGCTGTCACAGCCTTACAAATGACTTCTATCAATTTCAGGTCATTTGCATGCTCCAGACTTGAAAAAATATTAGCAAAATCCAAGAATGCCAGCACTTGTGATCAATGTGTGTGTATTACTGTGGACTCATACCACAAAGCATCTCAATTTGAAGATTTCCGCAGGGGTGAACTTGCCAGTGGTCAGTCGTGAACCTGAAACATCTGGCTCAGAAGAAGTCTCCCTGCAGCATGAGCTAAATGGAGAACTCCTTTACTCAGTTTCACAGAGGCTTCTTCAGAACACTGCGAGTACAACACTTCCTGGTGACGTCAAGTGAGCTCTCTCTCTGTCAGCCCCCAACTTTTCTGTGCAACTTTGCCACTACATTCCACCCTTCCACAATACAAATCCCTCCCTTGTTGCCAAGTGTTTTGCTGTACACTGGCACCATAAAGCATTTCAGTTCAAAGATTTGCATTGTGGATGGATGGAGTGTAGTGTCGGTGTTGCACAGAAAAGATGGGGACTGAGACAGAGAGCGCTCAGCTCATATCATAAGGTAGTGCTCTGCTCGCAGTGTTCAGAGACAGACTCTGTGTGGCTGAGTTAATACTACAAGAAATTTGCTTCTGAGCATGGCATTTTGGGTTCCCAACTGACTACCACCATGCTTCATGGTGTAAATCCAACATTTTGAGTGCAAAAAGAGCTCAGCTGACATCACCAGGACATGTTCCACTCGCAGTGTTCAGAAACAGTCTGAACATGGCTGACTAAGGGAGTTCTCCGAATAGCTGATGCTGCAATGAGACCGTTCCTGAGACAAACGTTGTAGGTTTATGACTGACCACTGGCAGTTAACAGCAGTGCAAATTCTCAAACTGAGATACTTTGTGGTGTCACTATACAGCAAAACATATGGCAACAAAGGTGGGTCGACAGCAATACAGTGTGCCATTTAGATCTTGTGAAAGGTTGCCCAGAACTATGAAGGAACGATGTTAGTATAATAATGAAGATTAGCTGTGTTGTGTAATAACTGCAGGCTAGTCATGAATGAAAAGCTGCAGGCAATACAGGACAGAGACTTCTGTTACTCTTTTTAAAATAGTCATGTTCAACTATTTGTATGTTACGGTCCACTAGGTGAGACCCTTGTCAGCATTGATGTATAAGACAATAGGTAGGCCAGGGTGGTTTGGTTAGATATCCTGTTTCTAGTTTCAGCAGCAGCAGAGTATGCCTTTAACCAGGGGTGTTGAACTCCGGTCCTGGAGGGCCACAATGGCTGCATGTTTTCATTCTAACCATTTTCTTAATTAGTGACCTGTTTTGCTGCTAATTAATTTCTTTTGCCTTAGTTTTAATTAACTCGACTCAGATCCCTTAGTTCTTTCTTTTTCCTTAATTAGCAGCCGAACAATAATGAGACACAAAACGAGCTGCCATGTGACCAGCTAACCACATTATCTGAACATAAAGAAAGGTGAGGGTCTCAGTAAGGGTGATCCCTCAGTTCACCAAAACATTTTGATAATGTTCTTAGAAAAACAGAAAATCAACAATAATGTCTGCTGTAGCAGAATGAGAGCAGCAGCCATGGAAATAAATAACAGGCTTAATTAACAGCAAGAATTGGCTTCTCATTAAGGAACTGGTTGGAGTGAAATTGGTTGGAGTTTGAAGGCCCAGTTTAGCTGGTCATCTGTTGGCTTGTTTCACGTCTCATTTCAGTTTGGCTGCCATTTAATGAAGAAAAGAATCAATTGAGAGGACTGAATCCTTAAAACAGGGCTATTAAAATGAAGAGAAAAGGAGTTAATTAGCAGTGAAAACTGGTCACTTGTTAGAATGAAAACCTAAAGCCACTGCTGCCCTCCAGGCCTGGAATTTGACACCTGTGCTTTAAAGGTACAGAAGTACATTTTTAACCATGCAGATAAGGGAATAGGGCCTTGCTTTTCATATGATCTAAAATAGTGGTTTCTAATGTTACCCTAGCTAAAATGTCATTTAATCTGATATCTTATTGTGGCTCTCATACTGCTCTGTCACAAATTCATTCCATTATATATTTTACACTTCTGAGAATACCACCAAAATGTTTTATGGAGATTAATGTTTCAGTGGCCTTCAGTCCCCAAAATTTAATTTCTGTCTTACTTCCTGCAAAATGTATTAGTACAAACCTAAAAAAGCATATGGTAAAAGGTAAGCATTACATAATTGGCTACCTTTTTGTTTGTACCTCAGAGTTAATTAGTCTCTAATTAAGAGAATTTACAATAAAGAATATTAAGAAGAAAGTGACCAAAACATTAATAAAAAGGGAACAGGAAGACTATATAGCCTCATGTGCACTAATGGATACACAGCAATAAGCTGGCTAAAATGATAACATTACCAATTTCCCAGACTGAAGAGAAATTGCTGGGATGAGCTGCCTAATAAGATGGGGAATTCAAGAGCAGAGATTGACTTTAAATTTAGAATTGTGTTGGATGAAAACAACCAAGTTTTTTTATCAATTATACTGTATTAAAGCACTGAGAATCATTTGTAATTAGATAGATAGATAGATAGATAGATAGATAGATAGATAGATAGATATCCATCCATCCATCCATTTTCCAACCCGCTGATTCCAAACACAGGGTCACGGGAGTCTGCTGGAGCCAATCCCAGCCAACACAGGACACAAGGCAGGAACCAATCCTGGGCAGGGTGCCAACCCACCGCAGGATAGATAGATAGATAGATATATTTTATGGTGCTATATTATTGTAAAATAAAGATGGACTGGCATTTTAAACATTACTTTAACCATTTCCCACTATAACAACTTTAATTGGAAGGATGACCATAAAGCTAGCATGTTAAGTTTTAAAATAATTTTAACAAAATATTTTCAGGAAACCAACACAATGAGTGCTTCAAAATTAGCTTATCTACATCTTCAGTTTTTGAAAACTCTGAATTATGGTACGTTGGTCATTAAGTGAAGGTCAATATATTGATTTACAGAAACAAAATGTCAGAACTAAAATTATAGTGATATAAGACACTTTAAAAATGCCTGTCAAGGAAATTCATACTTAAGCAGAGGGAAGCAAGTTGAAACATTCTGTTTAAATAATTCCATGGTACTTACCAGACCACTCAACTTAAAAAAGAATGTAAGGTTCTGACCAAGTTGGGCTTTATTCATTAATCATTATTCATTCATTCAATTCATTACTATTATTATTCATTCATTTGGCTTTATTCATTATTGTAGATTTCAAAACTGATTTTATGAAAAATAAAGCATGAGGCTAAATGTCTCACACCTTCCAACAAAAAAATAAGATGTGTTGGTATTCCTAGTAATTCTTATTATTAAGTCTAAAATGTGTTGAATATTCAGTAAAAACCTTGACCTATGAAAATTCAAGTTAATGTCAACTGGCTGTGAAACACAAAAAAAGAAGGTAATTAATGCAAAAATTATGCAGAATAGGCTTTTTCTTATGTGGTGCAAGGGTGGCCTCTCGTACTCTCTCTGCCTCTTCTCACTTTGACCTTTAGTGGCTCAAGAATAAGGAAGCCATACTCTCATTTCATCTCATCCATAGGAGTGCAAGATGAATAAAGATGTGCTCCTTACCCCTTTTTGTGCTGTGTCATTCACTCTAGCATTGATGCAAAATCCTGGAAACTGTATATCTTCCACTGTCTTGCTTTGTCACACTCAATAGTGCACATCATAGAATAAAAATAATGAAAGGATCTTCCCTAATGCTGAAGTTCTTTTACCCAACATGGCTCAAGAAGGAGTGAGACATGTTTCTGTATTATCATTACTGAACACTTCTGATATTGTCATGGAAAGAATGTTTATCTTCAAAGAAGGCAGTCATAGGGTCCAGTTGGGGATGCAGAACAATTCTTTATTTGCACAGAGTTATACAAGGTCCATGAAGTGAGCCAACAAACAATTAACCTTGTTTTATACATTTTCCTAGTTACATCACCTTATCTAATAATTGACATAATCTGACTCTTATATTAGATATACAGATCTTTATCACCTCCTCCAATCAACTAACGCCACCAATAATTTCTGACTCTCCCATTATTCTGAAAACCGCTTCGTGAAGAGAATTGTTTAGCAGACTGTCCTATTAATCTTAGCAACACTTCATAAAATGTGTATATGGGCTTTGCCATCAGTTCATCCCCACTTTCTGGAGGGGTGTTCATTACTCATTTACCTCATTTTAAACTTGGAAAATTACTTTGCTAGCTTGTCTAAGATGAGGAAGAGACCTCAGGTGCTTAAGCTTTAAGTTACATTTAGTTAACACTTTTCTTATGTTTAATAATTCATTCTGTTATAGCTTCCTATATATTGCAAAACCTCCAACTCCCATCAGGCTTACTAACCCAGACTATTGGACTGGACCAGGAACTATGACTTTCCTCTATAACTCCTAGTTTCAGCATGCGCTTGCTTTCAGTCTCCACCTCTGCTTTCTTTGCCTCGAGAACACGATAGGGGTGCTCTCGAACTATAACCCCAGGCTCTGTCACAATGTCGTATGCAATCACAGAGGTCCTGCCTGGATTTTCGCTCACTACCTCTGGGACGGACAGGATAGTTGCTTCGAGCTCCTGTCTCTGTCTGGAATTTAATTCAGTACCAAAGTTAAAGATATTTTTATGAGCAAAGAATGAGCGGGGCTGAGCGGAGGAGGGATCAGTATCCCTTTCCTTCCAGCTTCAGCAAGTTTACATGATATACCCGCTTGCTTGGCTGACAATTGTGTTGTTTCACCAAATAATCAACGAGTCCTTCCCTCTTCTTAACTTCATAGGGGCCTTTCCAATGGGCTAGCAATTTAGAATGGGCGGTAGCAACTAAACCATGACACGATCCCCCAGATGGAACTCTTGGAAAGTCGTACCACAGTCATAATAATGGGCCTGTGCTGCTTGCACCTCTTCCATGTGACTTTTTAGTATGGATAGATTTTTTCCAAATCGATCGCGTAACTGCCCAATATATTCCAATATATTTATAGAGGGAAGAGCCTCTCCTTCTTATCCTGCTTTCAAAATATCCAAAAATTCCCTGAGGTTGTTGTTCATATAATAATTTGAAAGGCGAGAACCCCATAGAGGCTTGTGGGATTCCTGATAGGCAAAGAGAACGAGGGGGAGGAGATGATCCCAGTTCCTCCCATCCCTGCTGACCACCTTGACTAGACTGTCGATTTGAGGATGATACACCATGGTCTTTAAGTGCTTTATTTTAAGTAACCTGACCATCTCTTTGAACGTCTCCAAGGTAAAAGGCATCCCTTGATCCGTAAGGACTTCCTTAGGGATGCTGAATCATGCAAAGACCCCTACAAGTTCCCGTGCGATAGCCTTAGATGTGGCTGAGCGCAAAGGAACAGCCTCTGAATATCGGGTAGCGTAGTCCACGAGAACTAATGTACAGTATATTCATGTCCTTGGGCTGAGGGCTCTAGGGGTCCTACTATATCAACACCTATTCTTTCAAAGGGGGCATCAATCAAGGGAATGGGAATGAGAAGAGCTTGGTCCCTCCTAGGAATCTGCCACAATTGACACTCTGCACAGGAGACACAAAAATGGCAAACCTCCTCATTCAATAGAATTGGAGCTTAATATGCTCTAACGTTTTTTCAGTGCCCAAATGGCCTCCTAGAAGGTGGGCGTGTGCCAATTCACAGACCTGCCTCCGGTAACAACAGCTTCCTCACCTCCCTCTCATGCTCCTCTAACCGATACAATAGATAATTTTTAATCACAAAGTGAGGACCCTATGGCAAGGGATGATGAGTGTGTTGGCCATTGACTTGGACGACTGCATTCTTAACAAATTTCAGGGAGTCGTTGTTTCACTGCTCCCTTTTGAAAGAAGCCAGTGTTTCTTCAAATTGAAACTGAATCTCAGAGAGAGGGTCCAGTCTGACCTCAAGGGGCGGGGTTTCTTCCCGGCTCGTCGAGGCACTGAGAGATGACGTTTCTGCCTGCGACGGTCCAGAAACCTCCCCATTTGTCTCTTGGTCTTCCGTATCTCTCTCCACCAGCTGATTACATGGTGTGGAGACAGCTTGAGATGGGTCATTCCCATCTATAACTAGGGCTAAACTATGTTTGGGAATAGTTAGTACTATACCGCCTTTATTGTTATTGTCCCGTCCCAGAATCACCAGAAAAGGTGGATTCAGGAGGACTGCTATGGGGAATTTATTTAGAGATCCACTATGGCTGATGAAACATAGGGCGGTTTTATTTTGTCGGATTTCTCCATGTATACAAGTTATACTGGTCTTTACTTTTATCCATTGTAAAGGTAGTACATATTGGCGATCAACAATGGAAATGTTGCTGCAGGAATCAAAGAGTGCTTCAGTTTTAAAGCCATTAACAATCGCTACTCCCATATGTGATATTGTCAGGGGGTTTGTAAGTGCACATAACCCTCCCTTCTCTCTCCACCTGCATTCCTCCTCATTCCCAAGTATTGTTTTGAAAGTCTCCCCAGACCATCTGGGTGAAATGTTCAGGAAGGGTTTGAGCAATAGAAAGCAGGCTACCTGCTGAACTATCTGGACGATGATACACTCATATGGCCTTAGCCATAGTGCCACCTTCTTCCAGAGAGAAAAGGCTTGATCCTGGGTCGGCCACTCTGGGTCGAATGTCCAGTTTTTTATTTGTCTCACCTGCTGGACTGGGGATGCCTCACATTTAGCTAGGGTCTTAACCTTAGTGGGGGGGACAACTCTCTCCTCCGAGTGAGCATAATAAGCCAGTTTCACTTCCCCCATAAGAACCAGCACACTCCTGTGTGTCTCTCCCATACACTCCCGTTGTGTCTTAGATAGCCCGGTTATGTATAATGGGAGCGGAGCCTGCACTGGGTCTTTATCGGAGCATGGGACGAACCCCCTCAGAAACTTGGCCCCGGTACTCTCCCACCTGGTTAATTTTCAGGTTCTGTCCCTGTTTCTTCTGGGCTTCTTGCATCCTGCCGACTACACCACTGTCAAAATAACAGTCCAAAGACATTGAAGAAGGTTTGAGGCAGCCACCCATATATTATGCCCTGGCTGCAAATGGGTCATTTTGTTGAGATGTTCACAGGTTAGAGTGCAAAACAGAACAGACTTGAATGTGAGAATATGGTGGCTTTAAAGGTCGGGACAGGAAATTATGTCATCAAGACCGGAACCAGAAGTGATGTCTTCGGAAACCGGAAGTGACAACATTAATAGTGCCAGAACCGGAAGTGATGCCATCAATGACACCAGTACCAGAAGTGATGTCATCAATTGCGCTGGGACTAAGCGGGATTTCCTGTGGATGGTCTGCAGGGAATTGAGAGAGAAAGACAGAGCAGCTCATCACCCCCTGGTCTTGTGTGGTACTACAATTATTCAGGCCCTTTAGCTTCCACCCAATCGCACGTGTGTGACAGTACATACAGTCATGGCCGAAATTATCGGCACCCCTGGAATTTTCCTTGAAAATGCACCATTTCTCCCAGAAAATTGTTGCAATTACAAATGTTTTGGTATACACATGTTTATTTCCTTTATGTGCATTGAACAACACAAAAAAACAGAGAAAAAAAGCCAAATCTGACATCATTTCACACAATACTCAAAAACCGGGCTGGACAAAATTATTGGCACCCTCTACTTAATATTTGGTTGCATGCCCTTTGGAAAAAATAACTGAAATCAAGCGCTTCCTATAACCATCAACAAGCTTGTTACACCTCTCAACTGGAATTTCCAACCACTCTTCTTTTGCAAACTGCTCAAGGTTTCTCAGATTTGAAGGGCACCTTCTCCCAACAGCAATTTTGAGATCTCTCCATAAGTGTTCAATTGGATTTAGATCCGAACTCATTGCTGGCCACTTCAGAACTCTCCAGCGCTTTGTTTTCAACCATTTCTGAGTGCTTTTAGAGGTATGTTTAGGGTCATTGTCCTGCTGGAACGCCCATGACATCTGACGCAGACCCAGCATGAAGATCTCTGGAGATGGACTTGTAGCCTTGAGATTGTTGATATTTTTCCACAATTTTTGTTCTCAAGTTCTCAGACAATTCTCTGCTCTTCTTTCTGTTCTCCATGTTTAGTGTGGCACACTCAGACACACAACAGAAAGGTTGAGTCAACGTTTCTCCATTTTAACTGGTTTCAGGTGTGATTGCTATATTGCCAGCAACTGTTTCTTGCCACAGGTGAGTTCAAACGAGCATCATATGCTTGAAATAAAATGATTTACCCACAATTTTGAAAGGGTGCCAATAATTTTGTCCAGCGTTCTGTGTGACATGATGTCAGATTTGGCTTTTTTTCTCTGTTTTTTATGCACATAAAGGAAATAAACATGTATATACAAAAACATTTGTAATTGCAATAATTTTCTGGGAGAAATGGTGCATTTTCTGGGAAAATTCGAGGGGTGCCGATAATTTCGGCCATGACTGTGTAGCAGTGCTACTTAAAAACTGCATCTCCCAGCAGTCCCTGCTGGGGTCAAAGGTAGCCACAGGCAGATAAAAGGAGGGCAGAGGGCAAAGAGAAAAAAAGTTTTGTTTTTGGTTTGTATTGTTTGTTGCGGTTAATTGTCGTCTCTCCTGCTGTTATTTGAACTGTGATCATTTTTGTCTTGGACTGTATTCGTTTGTTGGTGTCTGGATTGTCTGTCTACTTGTTCACTGAGAGCTGTATTGGATTATTGGATTTTCCGGAAGAGTGGAGCGCTCCCGAATCAACCATCAACCATCAACCTCATCAGTAAATACCGGTAGGACTGTATTTTCCCTTCTCCATTGCAACTTACAGATCGCTGGACTTAACTTGGTCACTATTCGTCTTTCAACCTGTTTCTTATATATGGACTTTGCTGTGTGGTGTTTGTGTTTATTTTGTGTATGTGTAATATCGCCGAAGGGGTCAGGGGTGGTATTACTGTTTTTATTACTCAATTCGTGTCATTATATTTATAATTGTTTGTCATTCCCAGTGTGCTTATTTGTCTCTGTGGTGAGAGTGTGTGGGTCGATCCAAGGCTGGGGACGTTCCTGGGATCTCTGCTTTTAAAATAAATAAATCACCATCTTCCTTGGCAGTGTGAATCTTAGCGGCTTCTGACCGCTACAGATTTTGGCGAGCCAGGTAGGAGCCAGGTTAATTACGTTCCCCTCTGACCGACTTTACATACACATCCGACAGAAGCATGTCTGTTGTAAGCGCAGTGCAGTGCGAGGAGCTTGAGCTGAGTGGACCGCTGGTGGACGTGCGTCCGCAGCCTAGGCCACGTCACGTTACGGTCAGAGCCCCGGAGGAAGAATTGAGCCTGCTGGATTCCCTGTGTGTCTCCAGTCCGGAGCAGCCCAAGACGGATGAGGGACGGCTTCTGCATGACCTGACGTTGCGCCTTGAACAGCTAGAGACGCGGGTGGATCACATCGCCGGCAGTTTTCTCAACCGAGATGAAACCATCCATGATCTCATCGATGCCACGGCCGCCCGAGTTTCCGGTGAGGCGGTTGTGAGGGTGCAGCGTCTGGAGCAGTCCTTCACGAAGTGTGTGCAGCGCCTGGAAGCCAATATGAGGGAGGAGATCAGGAGGCAGGTGCAGGATAGCTGGCATGCCGTCACGCAGCCACTGGGGCAGTCGACTCCTTTAGCGGGAGTGGGGATCAACTGGGGACAGTCGTCCTTGTCCGTTGCGATGCCGCGGATGGAGTTCCCTAAACTGGCCCCTCAGTGTGCACCCACGGGCATTGTCGACTTTGTGGAGGAGGTCGACTTGTTCGTGGAATTGCATCCTCTGAGTGGAGCCGAGCTGCGGGGATTCCTGAACACGGCACTCAGCGGGCCGGCGCGCTCTTGGTGGTTTGCTGAGCGGCACAAGTGTAACACCTGGGCGGAGTTTCGCGCTGCCTTCCTGAAAGCATTCCTCTCAGATGAATACCAGGTGCTGTTGGAAGAAAAGCTCCGGACCTTTGTACAGAAGCCATCGCAGAGTCTCAGGGACTTTGTCTTTGAGTTCCGTGCGTTGTGCCTTAAGTGGCGATCTGACATGCGTGAGGAAGAGATATTGCGACGTGTCCTTGACGCTTGTGACCCTCGGGTGGCGGCTACTCTGAGGGGGGTCGTGAAGTCGGTAGATGAGTTGGTGAAGGTGGGGTCCCGAGTGGAAAAGGACTGGGCGGCTATCGGGATTAGTGGGTCTCGAAAGGGTCCCACGTCTCGGGATGTCCCCTGTCCCAAACCACGAGGGAAAGCCTCAGTGGATCCCCGTGCCGATCTCACCCTGGTGCAAGCCACCTTGCCCCTCTTAGTGCTGCCCGTACAAGTGCGAGGTGTCACTGGAGAGGCGGTCGTAGATACAGGGAGCACTTATACCCTTATGAAATACAGCTTGTGGGAAAAGCTTAAAGTGCCTCATGAGCAATTAAGGGGAAGTGCAAAAGTAAAATTCTTTCTTGCGGATGGAAGGGCGCACGGGGCCAGGGGCAGGGTTCCTATGAGGCTCTGCTTACATGAGACACACTGGGAGACAGAGGTTTACATCCTGGAAGATGACCACCTGTCAATGCCCTTATTGCTGGGAATGGATTCTCTTGTGTCGGTAGGTCTGACTATCCATCTGTCACGGCTGGAGTATGAGCTGCCGGCGGGTGAAGTCCATCGGTTTGGGACGAAGGCTCAAAGCAATCTGGTTTGGCCTAACTTGTGTTATTATCTCGCGCAGTTGGTGGATGAGCCCAGCCCAGTAGAGAAGGCTATTCTTGAACAGCCGGAGCTCGTTCAGCCACTGCTTAGGAGGTGGCACTCGGTGTGGACGGACAAATTGGGTTGGACTGAGGTGGTGTGTCATCACATTCACACAGTCAACCCTGTCCCTGTTCGGCACAGAGCCTACAGAGTGTCGCCTCTGAAAAGAGGAATAATCAAGGAGTGGGTTGACCAGATATTGGCAGAGGGGGTCATCGAGCCTTCCACCTCGCCATGGGCTAGCCCCACGGTACTCGTTCAGAAGGCCGACGGGACCTACCGATTCTGTGTGGACTATCGGGAGCTGAACAAGAAGACCTTGGATGACGCTTACCCCATGCTACTCATTCATGACATCTTGGAGTCTTTGCATGGGGCAGCAGTGTTCAGCTCCCTTGATTTGAAGTCGGGGTATTGGCAGGTGAGGATGGGGAAGAGTAGCATGGAAAAGACGGCCGTCATCACCCCGGAGGGGTTGTTCCAGTTTCGGGTGATGCCCTTTGGACTGAAAAACGCTGGGGCGTCATTCCAACGGCTAATGGAGCAGGTACTCCGGGGACTCATTGGGAAGACCTGTTTTGTTTATATTGATGACATCATTGTATTCTCCCCATCTGTCCAACAACATCTTAAGGACCTCGACCACATCTTCCAGAAACTGCATAAGGCTCATCTCACCCTCAACATCAAGAAGTGTAGATTTCAGCAAGACCATCTGAACTTCCTCGGCCATGTGGTGTCAGCAGACGGGGTCCGAGTGGACCCGAAGAAAATTAAGTCCATCTTGGACTACCCAGCGCCCCAGGAGGTAAAAAGTCTCCAGCGCTTCCTGGGGATGGCTGGGTGGTTCCACAAATTTGTGCATGGGTTTGCCAACATCGCTGCCCCTTTGTTCCAGTTGCTGAGGAAGGGATCCCCCTGGGAGTGGTCACCAACGTGCCAGGACTCTTTTGAAAGACTCAAACAGGCCCTGATATCGCCACCAGTCCTGGCACAGCCTGATCCGTCATTAACCTTTCAGGTCCACACTGACGCAAGTGACCTCGGGCTCGGCGCCGTTCTATGCCAAACTAGCCAAGGAGAGGAAAGAGTGGTGGCCTGTGCTTCTCGGTCACTAAAGGGCGCCGAGTATAATTATTCCACCACCGAGAAGGAATGCCTCGCTGTCGTGTGGGCCGTGGAGAAGTGGCGGCACTTCCTGGAGGGAACATCGTTTGAAGTCTACACTGACCATAGGGCTCTGACCTGGGCATTCAATTGCCCGAAGACCACGTCTAGGCTAACAAGGTGGGTATTGCGCCTCCAACAGTTCACGTTCAGGGTGTGCTATCGGAAGGGTTGTGCTAACGTTGTGCCCGATACCTTATCACGGGTTCACGAGCCCGCGCCAGTGGTATGTGCGGTATCGGTCTCTAACCCTTGGCCTGATCTTCCCCTGAACATGCAGGAAATCGTTCAATCTTAAGCAGCCAGTCCTGTATGTCAGGGGTTGAGAGAGGGCTCGGGGGGGAGGCCTGACTGCATACATTATAGGGAACTTCAAGGGGCACTCTATCGCTGCGTTCCAACAAAAGATCGGGGTTACCATTATCAGTTGGTAGTGCCCGAGACATATGTGCCCAAGTTCCTACAGTATTATCATGATAGCCCGATCGGTGGTCACCTTGGACGTACTAAGACACTGTTTAAAATCTTGGAGGTGGCATGGTGGCCGACTGTACGCAAAGACGTCTGGTCCCATGTCCAGACTTGTACCACCTGTCAGCAATACAAAACCCCACCTGGTCTCCCCTCGGGACAGCTTCAGCCAGTAACCGTCACCACCCCGGGGGAAAGCCTAGGTGTGGACCTAATGGGACCATTTCCTTCTAGCAAGGACCGGAAGACCTACCTGATGGTGGTTGTGGACTATTTTACTCGCTGGGTGGAGCTATTCCCTTTGGCTAATGCCACCGTCAAGAAGATATGTTCCACCCTGAAGGATGAGATATTTACCCGATGGGGGGTGCCGAAGAACATCATCACAGATCGGGGCCCGCAATTTACCGGCTCAGAGGCCGAAGAGTTGTGGAAACAATGGGGGGTGGTTCACCTGAAAACTACAGCATACCATCCCCAATCAAATCGCACTGAGCGGGTGAATCGGACCCTGAAGACCATGATAGCATCCTTCGTTGGAGACCACCATCAGGATTGGACAAAGTGGCTGCCTGAGCTGCGGTTCGCATTGAACACGGCGGTGCACGAGGTTACAGGTGAAACCCCTGCATTGTTAGCTTTAGGCAGACAGATAAACGGTCCTCTGGAAAGGATTATTGAACTCAACCCACCTAAACCAGACACATCACTACACAATCACCTGCAAAGTATCCAACACATCACACAACAGGTAAAGGAGAGGATGGTGAGGTCCCAGTCCAGACAATCTCAATCGTACAACCAGAGACATAAGCTTGTGCAATTCTCGGTTGGGGAGAAAGTCTGGATCAGGACTCATCCCCTCTCCAAAGCCTCTGAGAAATTCACTGCTAAACTGGCTCCTAAGTGGTTCGGCCCGGCTACGGTTGTCCAAAAGAAGGGACCTGTGACCTACGCAATAGAGTGGGGATTGCCAGGGACTAAAAAAATAGACACGGTAAACATCTCCAATCTCAAGCCTTGGTTCGGCCGTACACCACGGCCTGGGGGTGGGGATTGTAGCAGTGCTACTTAAAAACTGCATCTCCCAGCAGTCCCTGCTGGGGTCAAAGGTAGCCACAGGCAGATAAAAGGAGGGCAGAGGGCAAAGAGAAAAAAAGTTTTGTTTTTGGTTTGTATTGTTTGTTGCGGTTAATTGTCGTCTCTCCTGCTGTTATTTGAACTGTGATCATTTTTGTCTTGGACTGTATTCGTTTGTTGGTGTCTGGATTGTCTGTCTACTTGTTCACTGAGAGCTGTATTAGATTATTGGATTTTCCGGAAGAGTGGAGCGCTCCCGAATCAACCATCAACCATCAACCTCATCAGTAAATACCGGTAGGACTGTATTTTCCCTTCTCCATTGCAACTTACAGATCGCTGGACTTAACTTGGTCACTATTCGTCTTTCAACCTGTTTCTTATATATGGACTTTGCTGTGTGGTGTTTGTGTTTATTTTGTGTATGTGTAATATCGCCGAAGGGGTCAGGGGTGGTATTACTGTTTTTATTACTCAATTCGTGTCATTATATTTATAATTGTTTGTCATTCCCAGTGTGCTTATTTGTCTCTGTGGTGAGAGTGTGTGGGTCGATCCAAAGCTGGGGATGTTCCTGGGATCTCTGCTTTTAAAATAAATAAATCACCGTCTTCCTTGGCGGTGTGAATCTTAGCGGCTTCTGACCGCTACAACTGTATAGTATAATGTCACTACACCAGGTTATGTAGTGCTTAGAAGACTTGAGATGAGCCCACTTTTTATTGCTTGCAATTTAACACTTTATTTTAATTTCAAACAATAGAGGGGTAAAACTGGGATTACTTTAGTTCATGTTAAAACAGCTAACTGGGCAGTGGTTCTTCACAACTGTGAGAACCTTTTCCAAGCAGTCAGGGCTCAGTAGAATCTAATTAAGTCTTCCTCAGAATCAGACTTGATTCCTGGCAGCTGCAACATCCTGAGCGATAAGTCTGGTAAGACAAGTCCCTCCCAATACCTTCCTTCACTTCTTAAATGAAGCAACTGTCATTGTAGGCTGCCTAAGATGAATTAGCACATCTGCATTACTGTGTTGTGAGCCAGGATGGTGTTGGACTGTGAGAAAAAATGTTGGAGTGATAGAAACCATCTGGTCAGTCAGACTCAAGAATTCTCAGCAAATGGTTTCCAACAACATCCTAAAAGAGATGAACCAAACATATAAAGTCCTCCTCATGAGTGCAACTAAAAGGTGGCATCCAAAATATGGAAGGAGTCATCTCTTAAAATTGTATTTATCATGACATACCGGAGGTCCATAAATTTCTGGTGCTCAGAAAGCATTAACTTCTTGGTCTCATATTAAGGGGCCTAATTTGCAGAAACTGATGGAGGGAGCTAGAACTGAGCAGAGGGACAGAAACCTACTTAATGCACAGGAAAAATGGGCAATTTCTAAAGAAACAACATATGGCTGTGAGAGCAACAATAACCACCATATACTGTACATGAAAAATAATATCTATGAAAAATTTCAGCCTTGCTTTTGGCCTGGACACAGTCCAGAAGCAATTTTAACAGTTTTTCTTTTGTAGAAGATATTGTCATTTCTTAAAATGATGAAAATTTCCCCATGGGATTAATAAAGTTTACCTAATCTAATCCAATCTAATCTTCATGCTGTTTGATGTAAGGACTGCTCCTATTACTATTGACCCTAGCATTCCAACATTCCATTAGACTGATTTGAAAATTTAGTTAGACTAATAAACTGTGTTTTTGTTGGTTTAATTTATAATTCTGCAAACAGAAACCCGATACTGAAGATTAACAGGCTTAAATTAATAATTTGTCTGAATCCACCTGTAATTTAGGTGATATTTTTAACATGGATTTAACCATCAGTCACCATATTTACACACTTTCTAAAGCCTGCTTTTGTCAGAGTAGAAATAAGATTAAGCCAGTTTCTTAACTGTTACAGTCTTGAAAAGCTAGATAGATATTGACTATCCATCCATCCATCCATTTTCCAACCCGCTGAATCCGAACACAGGGTCACGGGGGTCTGCTGGAGCCAATCCCAGCCAACACAGGGCACAAGGCAGGAAACAATCCTGGGCAGGGTGCCAACCCACCGCAGAGATATTGACTATTATAGTATTATTGCACTATTTATGGGATGTTCTGACTGATCACGTGGAAATGTACTGTTGATTCAAAACACAACAGTTGTGAAAAAAAAAACATTTTCCCATGAAATATTTCCTAAACAGGTTTTCAACACCTGTCCATCTGGTGCAGGCAGGGCCGGATTTTCCTATAGGCTAACTAGGCTTCAGCCTAGGGCCTCAAGATCAAGAGGGGCCTACATTCAAATTGTTAGCAAAATTTTATTATCTCTCATGTAATTTACAAACTTAAAAATGGAAAGTGAAAGGGCCTCATAAGTGGAATAGCCTAGGGCCTCTTTTCATATAAATCCAGCCCTGGGTGCAGGATTCCCTCTGGTGGAATGGCTCTCCCACTTGCCCACCTATCAAGTACCACAAAGCATTTGAGCTCCCCTTCTGGCACAAACTTGCAATGAAGCTGCTTAATCGCTTTATGGATGGCTCTTTTTTGGCTACTGGAACTCCGGGCTATAGATTACATTTGTGACCCTTTGTGTCAGTGCAATACAGAACCCTAAGTAGCACTTGACGGACCATGCATCTTCTTGGCTGGATCATGACTAATCAATCTGCTGCCAATCCTCCCAGACTTCACCTATACAAAAAGCAAAATGGTTTCAACTCTATCAAGTTTGGAAAACAGTTTCCCCCATCGGCCATGTGGTGCACTGGTCATTTACTGAGCCAGCATGGTCTAACTCATGCCCTTTGGTAAACTGGTTCCTGGAATATCTTCTACACTTATAAGACTTAACTGCTCCTAGTGGTGACCTTATTCTCACATTAGAATGAGGATGTGCATTCCTATTTCCACACTGTTATGGACCCTTTCAAACATCTGAGGATTGTTAGATAACGTAACCTGGAGAGATAAATTCCAAATAGAATGAAACCCTGAGCAAAAGCAATCGACAAAACCAAGGAGACAAACTAAACCAAGCAAACAGAATTAAAGGGCAAGACAAAAACACAAGGATGAAAGGACATCATGACAGAAAATAGTTTCCTGCTACTAGGGTCTAATTGAAAAGCAGCTGACTAGCACTGAGAATAACAGTTTGCTTTTTTATCCACTGAGGGATGCAAAGAAATGGCTTGTGGCAATGTTTATATGTTTACGTCCAATCATGTCATGGTGCTGGCATTGTGGTCACATGACTAAAGAAAGCAAAATGGAAACAAATTAATTAATTTGATGTAAAAATAATAGGAACAAATTCCTGAAAAAAAAAAACAACTTGGTGTCACATAAATCATGATACACCCTTTCTAGAACGTCCCTTTAATTCCTGCTATCCCCTTCTCAAAATAGTAACTAGTATAATTATAAGACCATCTAAGGGTGACATTAAATTTTGTTATTCACAGTATTTCACATATTGCATTTAATATTTAAGAAGTTTAATCTGAATCAAATACCTTAGAGTTCCATTAAAACAACTGCCCTGGGATCTATAGCAGCAAGGAGCAAAGTAAAACTTTGTCTGTGCATAGATGAGTCTATTGGGATGGCTTTCATGGTGACTAAATAAGGCAATATACTTTAGCTGACAACACAAAGAGCAAACTCTACAGAAGAGTGTTTACTTCTTGGTGGAACACACTTTTACAGCAAGTCAGGTATAATCAGGCATGAACAATATATTGTATGTCTAAGGATATTTCCTCCAATCTCCCACCCACATAAAGCACGGCTAAGGGCACTCATACGTAGCAAGTAGCATAACACAGGCTACAGTCAACCAAAAACATCAAATATTAAAAAGATAAAAGAAAAAAAGAAGAAGAAAAAAAAGACTTTTTCATCCATATTTTCCTGATGACAATCCTCCGTACTGCATAGCTTATAGTGACTCCCTGTGGTCATGGCATATGCTGGCTAATGATCTAAGAATGGGAAATACCATGTTGTCATCTCCCGTGGGCATTTGCTCATCTGTTACAATGGGAGTTCCAGACTGGGTGAGGTGCTTTGAGACATTCACTAAACCATTACAATCTGAACTCCGTTCTGCCCAGTCCTCCTTGATGATTTATTTAAGAAAGTTTTGCCTTATGAGCTTATCCTAATATTTATATTTATCTGGGATTTACCTGAACCAGCGACTAGTACGGGTGTCAGGCTGGAGTTTAATTTATTAATTACCTAACACGCCACCTGTTCTTGTAGCAAACCATTCAACAAGCAGATTTTCCATTAAGACTACAGAGATTAACTTTTTTTCTGAAGCATATGACAAATCTTTTTTCCAATTCCCATGATGGGATATTTCCTTGCAATTATATCCCTTCCTTCTGTCTCACACAGGTGAATTCTCACAGCTTAAGAATCTGTAATTCAAGACTTGGTTTGTTATTGATATCAGCTTGCTTGCCATCGAACGAGCTGCAGTGGTGTTAAAAATAACGTTTTCATCATTTGCAACCACCTTGTTATTTATTTAATGCTGTTTTGCATGGTCAGTTTGCCCTTGTTATTTTGCTATTTCTGCTTTGAGTAAAACACCTATTCCAAACTTTCTTAATATCTTAATATATTTAACAGCAAATATTAAGGTCATAAGTATTTTTAAAATGTAACTTCCAATATAGCAATATACAGTTTAGATCTTTGTGTGATTTAACTCCATAACAACAATATGGGTGGCAAGGGGTACAGCATTTAGTGCTCCTGCTGCCGTCTCTGTGATCCCACAACCAGTGTTTGGATCCCATGCCTATTTGGCATAATCTCAGTGTGCCCATCTCTGGGTACTCCTAGAAAACCCCCAACCCCCAAAGACATGCCAGTGCTCAGGAGAAGGTTAGTTTCTTTCTAGCACCTTCTTGCTTGGATAAGCTCCACTCCCCTGTGACCATCAATTAGTTTAAGCGAGTTCTTAAATTTTATGTTAGATTTCTAAATAAGGTTGGCAAAGTGGTTTGCACAACCTCAGGGATTGGGCTGGATCAAATGGATGTAAGAAAACCAGATGTTCAGTCTTTCACAGTTGAAGATCTTGCATTGCAGAGGAGTTGAGCTTCTTGAAGCAGTCATTGGTCAGGCACAAAGCCATGTCTTTGAAACCAAAGTTTCAAAAGAGATTCTGTAATAAAGGGGTTGAGCTAACTCCTGACTAAGCCCATGTGTGTCTACATACCAGCTCAGAAGATCCAGAGAGAGACAGAAATCAGAAAATAGAAAATATGAAGTTTCATTCTGCTGGTTAGATAATGGTAGCAGCTAACGATTGTGTCTGGGTAATTGCATAAGCTCGTCCCTGCTGTCTGGAAAGTCCTGCTTTCCAGGATCTTTTACTCTGTCTAATGGTACGGATGCACCTCCATTTGAAATTATTTTTTTTATTTTTAGAGCCTAACAAGTCCTTTTATTCAGTTTGATTTTAATAATCCCATTTAGGACTCTGCTTCGGGTGATTTTATTTTATTTTTTTTTATTCCAGCTGTCTCTTGTGTCTGCAGCTATACCTTTCCCTAGCAATCTCTTTCATGTATATTTATAAAATAAAGTTCTTCAAGCAGAACGTGAAGGCACAATTGGAAGCTTGTTAGGAGTAAGTTCTGCGCAGTCACTAGAAAACAACTTTTTTGGACTGTGTTATTAATGCACAGAACAAACTGACAAGTTATATAGTGCAAGTTTACTCAGTGGTATCCTTAAATCCTAGCTTGATTTCTTACCATAATCAGTGTTTGAACTGATGAGCCCCGGTGGCTCAGAATGCTTCCTTTTGATCTTATATTTGCCTTATGTATATATCCTTTGTTGTCAAAAGAGTATTCTAATTCGAAGGTATCCATCTATTATTGAACCTGCTTAATCCAGTTCATGGCTGTGGTGACTGAGACCTGTTTCCACTTAGTAAATTAAGGCCAGCCTAGTGTATTAACACTTACATAAAATGCTAATTCCTACTGTGGTTTAATGAAGAAAAATGACAAAATGTTAGTTTATCTTCTTAAGTTAATCACTCCTAGCTACTCAGCAAATAACTGGGCCCGCATTTTTTTCACAACATTTTCAGAATGTACTTTGAATTCCTTATATTCACTGTATTTAATTTTTACTTTTAAAGGCATATTTAACCTTTATTCAATTTGGAATAGTGACGCGGTACTTAGAACTGCTTCCCAGTCACCAGGTTTGTGACGTTTGCACATTCTCCCTGTCTCTCATTTCGTTTTTTCCTCTGAATACTTTGGATTTCAAGATCAAGTTCAAGTATATTGTCACATGCACAATACAACAAAGATTTCCTCCCACATCCTAAGTGTGGGTTTAGTTAAATTGTGACTCTAAGATGGCCCAGTTGGTCTATATACAAGTGCATATTACCTTTTCATATCGTACTCAGTGTTAAGGTCGACACCAAAATGCAACCAAGATTAAAGAGAAGACCAAGAGAAGACTCATAAACAAGTAAGTAATCATATTAGAAAGATCGTCAAACCCAAAACATAACTGCAAAATCCAAGCAGAAACACATAGAGTAAAAGTCAGAAACCTAAGAGATTTTTAGAATGTACAGTATTTCTGCTTTCTGCCATCCCCCTATCATAACTATCGTCTATGAGGGAGGAGCAAAAGCTTTAGATTTGTCAAAAAATCCATTTCAGGTTTGCAACAGATCTCTGCATTTTAGGGTCCCCTGATACCGAAAACATTGATATCTCGATGATGGGTGTGTGTTTGTGTGTCACAGTTTCTTGAGGTCTAGAGCTAAAATGGCTGAACAGAATATACCAAACTCGAAACATAAGCCTGTTATGAGATGACGATGTGCTGATTAGTTTTTGTGCCAAATTGTGCTAGAGAAAGAGACAATCTAGAGGAACACTCAAATACCATAATTATGCAATTAATTATGAATTCTTTTTGTCAATTGCTATTATAATGACCTATTTTATGATCAGAAAGATCAGCATCAGAGCGGTAAAGAATTACTGAAATGTTATAGAATAGTTCAGGTAACTTGGTTCCTAGGGCACAAGGCCTACTGACACTCATGTCCGAATTTTTTAGAATATATTTTTTAAAAAGGAAACCTGCGCCCAGTTTTTTCAAAATACAACAAACACATAACAAACTTTTACACTGTTGTGCTGTTGACATAATTTATGAAACTTCTGCATCTGGTAAATCAACGACATGAGACAGTTACTGCATCACAAAACAGCAGCCACCTAAAGAAACCAAAATTAATGAAGAACCTTTTCCAAAATAAATGATGCACATAGGCAAACAAAAAATAATTAAATAAATACCGGGAAAAAAGAAAAAGTAAGAAAAATATGAACCTGGAAAGGAATTATGACATGAGGTAGCCTTATGTCAGATAAAAATTATTAGACATACATAAACGTAAGATCTGTGTGTGTGTGTGTGTGTGTGTGTGTGTGCACGTGTATGGATCAGTCCACTCTGCTCACGCTCAACCACAGCCATGGGAGTTGGTGTGAATTCTACAGAAGATGTAGAAGCTTATACAAGTGTAACTTGCACTTGGTGAGATGGCACATGCATACACTTTTACATTTTTTCAGCGCTTGAATGAACCTCAGTTTTCTTTCAACCCAAGCAGACAAACACAGCTTTGCGGTACATGCACGTTGTAAGTTCAAGCTACCATATGTTTGCCTGAGACAGGATCCAGCCTGTCCCACTCAATTTGTACCAGAGCTGCACTCGACTACACGTCCATCTCAGACAAGAAACAAGCTGTCCTGGTCCACTTAGCTGATGCCTATGAAAGTTCACCAGTATAGTAAAACTGCTGGGGAGTTTTCGGGTTGTTTTTTATCCTGAAGACCACATGCAACTAGTTTAAAATAAATCACAAACAGAATTGGAATAGCCAATCAGGCATTTTTTTTGGGGGGGAAGACAATTTAAAATTAAATGCTTTGACAAAAACTTAAAGAAAAAATAATAAAAGTAAAGAAGACATTTGGAGACTAGAAACATTCAAATTATGGGTTTCGTCTGCCATAATGAAAACAGTTGAAGGGGTGCAATGTCTAGAAGGGGAAAGCTTGAACTCATCCTGTTTTTCAAGGAAACAGAAAAAACAGATTTCACATAAACTGGAAAGGATACAACCTTATGAAGGTAAGTGATCATGAGAAGATTCCTTAGGAGAATCTAAACTGGAAGGAAAAGAATTACATTGTCAGAATGTACTTAGAAAGACAAATGAGAAATTTAACAGAGTTTGACAGATCCAGTGTTGTGCAAATAAGTAATGTGCTTTCCTCATTCGTTTACGTTATTATTAAAATGTTAATAAAAACTCTTAACTGTGTCTTTAAAGTATTTTATCACAGTTTTCCATCATATGCTTAATGTAATTTCCTATGTAGAAAAATATATCTTTTGTAGTATGTGAAATGGTCTTTGTGTGAGGGGCTTCAAGGCTGAAGGGGTTAACTTGATAGGCTCTACGGCGTTCATGGTGTACCCCTGAGCTTTTCAGTTTAGCAACGTGTGTTAAAAATTAAGGTCACTAGATTTTGGCCTTACAGTAAGTTGGGTATTGGTATTTATGGTCTGAGCTTTTTTCAAGTCAAGATAGTGCAAGCCATCAAACAATTATGAAAAGTCCATGTACTATTTACTCGCCCAATGATCTGTGTCTTAGCTGGGTGTCTGATATCTGAGTTAAGAACCACTGCAAAAAGATCTCCCTTAATTTTACATTGTGCTTTTATATAGCGAAACACCATCTCAAGGAGCTTTACTTGTTCAGAAATGTTGTGCAACTTCTTGCAGCAGCCCAGTGAACACTTGAATGGGCAAAAAAGAGTGTATGTGATAGTGGGTTGGGGTCAGCTCCTATTTAAGCACTGAAAACTGTACCTCCAGTTCTATTCTTTTTTTTTTTATTAAAAATAATTGTGATTTTAATTTTTATGTTTTACTTACCATAAATTTTTATACTTTAATCAGTTGCATCTGCCATCTGGTAGTGATTATGAGGACTCGGTGTATATTATAGCTTGTGACCTATTTCTTACAATGGATGGAATCTAAGTTACTAGAGCTTGCCAAATATTCAAAGCCTTCTGTACACTCTGAGTGTTGTTAACTATAGGAAAGGTTTAAAGGTGTTACTTTTATTTATAAAATTTTAAACTATTTTACAGTACACACTGTACTGTGCTTTTGTAAAATGCCTTCTTAAAGTATAATATGAAATCATGTCATGTCAGCTCCAAAAAAGTATTAATTTTTTTGTATTTAGAGGGCTTAAGATGACTATAATCATATATCCTTGTCATAGCCTGCTTGTCTAGTTCACTGCACAGAAGATGAGATCAATCCTGCACAGAAACACTCACTTATATAATCTAGATTTGCTAATTAATATAAACTGTTTACCTTGGGGTTGAGAACAGGAGCAGGCACAGAAAAAATATAGTAAGCAAATGCAAACTCCACACAAATGGTAAAAACAGTTACATCCAAAGAGCCCAAAACTGTAAACAACAACCGATTAGCGATTTCAAGTTTAAGATCAGACTGTTTCTTAACTGGAATTTTTCTCCCTTCTTCTTCAACTAAGTGGATAACCTCTATTAACATATATCATGCTTTCCTGTTAATATACATATATTTTATTACTTATTTGGAGTTTTAATTAATTTACAATCTAATTTTGTCATTTGCTTATAACCATCTTTTATAACTTTTAATAATTTTGGTTTTGTGTATTTATGTGACACTTTCTGCAAAGGTCATGTGACTACGGCCATCACGCTTGTGACATCACAGGAAGTTTTCTATAAATTTGTCAGCACTCAGCTTCTTGGTTAGCCCTCCATACAGGCAGTTCCTGGGTTATGAACGAGATCCATTCTTTAGCCTTTTCTGAAGTCAAATTTGTTTGGAAGCTGGAATAAGTGCATACGGTTCCTTTTTAGTTAGTCAAATGATTTTCTGAGTAAATAATATATGTTTTACCTTATACATACAGTAAAAAACATTTCCAAATACACTAAACCATATTAAGACCTCCTTCCTCAAGACAACAAACCACTTAAGCCCAAAGATTTGCAATGTGTTCATGAGCATCACAAAGTACTATACTGTACTGTATGCGTTCGTTACTATGAACCATTTTATTTAACTCAAATGTTTAATATAATAGTTTTATGGCAGGCTATTCTTAAGTACAAGTTGTCTGTAAGTTGGACGTTCTTAACTCAGAGACTACTTGTGGGTACAAAAATTATTTTGTAATCTTTAAGGATAATTAATTTCTTATTCAGGTAGGCCCTAGCCTTAGGTTTGTTGCTTTATTTGTGACTGCTTCTGACTTCAGTCTGTCACTTATTCTTCGTTGTTCAGTCTCATTTTGACTCTGGTATTTTTGACCTTTGCTATTCCCTTTAACCACAATTTCTCACCCTCCAACTCCTGGTCATTACCCGTTTGCAATAATCCTCGTGCACTTTCCGTGTTCTTAATAATTTTAAACGTCAGGTAGTTGAGAATCTTACTTTGTACTTTCGGCAACAATCTTTGGTCCAAGCATTAGACATGTGTGTTTTAAATCTACAAAAATGCTTATGGTATTTACCTTGGCTAGTCATCTGGTTTATGTTTAGTCTTTCATCTCCTGATCCTGTTCTTAAACTTCATTTAGGGCCTACCAGTTTTCAGTTGTAGCAGAATGTAAGTCATTAAAGATATTAATATGTAGTATATACTTATTATTATGATGAGACAGGAACGCTAACTCTTCCTACCCATCAACACATTAGAAAAAACGTTTTAATATGTGGTAATCACTCAGACTGAACCACCCAATATTAGAAATGGTTCAGCATGTTCAATTAACTCTGAACTTTGATACATACCTTCAAAATTCTAAAAAAAAATGGAATTGTTCCTTGTCAAGGGAATTTCTTTTTATAATTCAAGTACTGGGCAATACCATTTTTTCATTGTGTTATGGTATTTTGGTTATGATTGTCCAACTGAGCAAGAAAAGATAATGTACTAGCAGTGTTGTGTAAATGATCACAATATGCTGTTCCTCAAGCAGTAATGTGCTATCAGGTCTTGTCCCAAGCAGTGCTTTTATGATTATTAAGGATTTCTGTAAAGCCAAAAAAGAAGAAAAGATTTTATTCGAATAAGGACTAAGCAGGCATTCCCAAAAAATCTGGCTTTTATGGGGCTTGTTATTGCTGCTTGTATGTAATATTAATTGTCCAGTTTGCACTGAACTGAACTTTGTGTGTTATTCTCAGTTCAAATTTCATATATCTCTGAAATGAATCCTAAACTAAGCTTACTCTTTAGGTAGATAATAACCCATTCATCGTGCAGAGACTGAGCCCATGTTTGCTGCTTGTTTGGAAACTTTTTCTGTAATCATGTAAAAGGGTCCAAGTCTCAAATCCAACTTGGCAGTGTAGCCTGACAGCTTCATACAGCATTCCTCTTAAGTAACCCTAACACTTAACAACAAGATGGAGACAGGCACACAGGACTTCTTTTTAGCTCATGACTGTCGAACACTAACTGAAGTGTTATATAAACAAATGGTAATGGTTGATCTTTTTGTAAGTACTTTCATTAAAATATGTATTAGTTAATATATATAATTAGAGTTAAACTTGTTTGAATTCTTACTAGGTTTAGAAATGAGTCACTTGCAAAAACAGACAAAAGGAATATTCAACTGCTTGAAACACAGGCCACAACTCAAAGAATAGTATCGGTTTGGTACATTATAAGCCAGTGAGGGCTAGTTTTGGCAGCCGGAGAGATGTTTCTCTTTAAATATGACATCATGATGTTGCCTGCTTCTAGAATCATTAAAACTCATCATAGCAAAGCATCTTTTATGGTCTCAAAAATATTCTTTGAGTGAATTAAGGGTTTCCAGGAAACTCTATAATCATAATCTACACTGGGCAGCCATCAACGGGCATTGTTCTCTGTGCTGCTTTTCCCTCATCTATAACTGGTGGAGATAAGATAGTAAGCTGACTATCAAATGAACAGAATCTTTTGTCTCTGTCATAATTTTCTCAATTAATGTACCATTCTAAGGAAAGCTGAAGAAGGAAAAAAAATGCAATGGATCATAGACTGCAGCCATCTTTTAGACTTTCCATTTAAAGTAGTCAGCAGAGGAAAAGCGTAGAGAATAAAATATGCTTTTGTAGTAATGAGTATGTAATCAGATGTTAAATGAATCTTTACTGAATCATTTAAAGGTCAAATGAAATAAACTCATTTGCTACCATACAGTAGATATGCAATAATGAAAATGAAAAAATGTGCATATTTTATTAACTTTGGTATATTGCCCGTTCTAAAAGTTCATTTTAGTGAACATCTTACAAAATGATTGAATTTTCCACGTCCATGAAAGGCAAATGCTTTTTCAACTAAATTAAAGGAATGTCGATTAAAGTGTTCTAGCATTGCACATTTACTCCTTTTCATAAATGTATTTTCCGTAATTCTGGACAGCTAATGTACATAACTAAACAATTTATGGCTTCTTATCTTTTCTACATGTTGATCTTATCCAATGATCTGCCCAAGATTTAACCAAATTACAATCTGCAATTCAATCAGAAGTTCTTCCACCATTATTCAATTAGAGTATAAGAGAATTCCAAGAGAAATGCAAGAGATACTAATTTTTAGAGGTAATAATATATGACATATTTTATTTCTAAATCTAGTTGTAAAATGATAGAAAATATGATATCCCTATGTAGAATCTTTAAAATATAGCTACATTTTATAATATTTTATATTTTGCATCTTTCTTTCCTTGTGGATGACTTTCGTCTTTGTCTTTTATATAGTTATTTCACTGCCTGCCAACAGTGGCTGTTTAAATTTCACTAAAGAAAATACCAGTTATAACAATAAAGACGTCTGAAGATTGAAACTCTGTCTTGATTCCTAGTTAGATTTTTTAATGGGTGCTTGACAATAAAATAGCTGAATAGTGGATGATTTATTGGAGTAAATGTAGTTTTTTTCTTTTGAAATTGCCAGTCAGTAGAAATAAATTGCGGATCCACGTGTTGAAATCTAGCAGACTATTATGCAGGACAAAGCAAATGGCCAAACCATCACATACACAGTATGCTATGGAACTGTTTAATTTCCTTTCTGCGGAACCTTTACTTGCTGAAATTGACTAATAATAGGCACACACTTTCTCGATCCATCCATTTACTCAACTCACTTATTTCACTTCAGAATCACAGTGGTAGGTGTCCTTCTACTAAAAACATGTCAGACCTTATCACTTTAAATGTTGTTTAGGCAAACATCTGTAACGTATTCAGTCTCATTTTTATGAATTCATATTTTTCATGTTTTGTTTCACCTTTTCTGTTGCCTGTTAATAGACATACTATATAAGGTTTATCAAAAATACTTATTCATTTTACCAGATTTAGAAAGTGACTATTGCTGTCTGCAGGAGCAACATTTTACTGCACATGCTGAACCATCACAAATAGCCTCTGTGAACATGTGGGGAGTACATTTGGTCTGGTGCTGAAGACTAACAAACATACTGTAAATGTTGAAATGACTGGTCAAAAATGTGACACCATGTTCCTGGGAATGTTACTGGCTTAATTGGAACTAAAACTATTATATATGTATATTTATCCATCCATCCATCCATTTTCCAACCCACTGAATCCGAACGCAGGGTCACAGGGGTCTGCTGGAGCCAATCCCAGCCAACACAGGGCACAAGGCAGGGATGTATATTTATATATCTCAATATATAAATATGACACATACATAACAAGTGTATAGTTTAGGGTCAAAATTTTATAATTGGTGCATTATCAGGTTAAATGACATGCTCAGTGTCAGACAGTGAGTCAATGGCGAGTACTTTTCTTAGGCCAAACTGCCTGTCTGGCAACTTTTAAAAGCATTCCAGTTACATTCATTCTTGTCTTCACCATGAATATATGAATTGGCATTTTATTGATTTGTGTTACAGTTTAAATACTCTTTATCTATATCTAACATTGTCAATAGAGAAGAAAGTTTTTTGAGACAAGAGGTCCTCCCAACTGTTCCACCTCTGTTGCTACTTTATTGTCGATTGCTTCAAAGTTGTCCCCTGCATAATGAGTGAATTATTAAGGTGCAGTCACTCCACGGGGTATATGTGTATAGAATCCGGGCAGTATGTTAAGTTATCTCATGATGTGTACATGAAAAGAGCATATCGCATGGATGTCTCAAGTCTCCTGGCATTTGTCAGACGTCTCTTCCACCTTCTGAGGAGGTATGTGTGGTTACCATCCAAATACATCTATTTATTTGTTAAATTGAACCACTAGTGTGCCTGCCAGTCACAGAGATATAATTTTGAATGTGTTACCTTATGGCCAAAGTTTGGTCTTTGAGTTATGTTGAAACTCTTTGCACGCCTAACCTCGTTGGAAGGGGGTCTCTCTGAATTGCTCTTCCCAAGATTTCTTCCATTTTATTTCCTATAAGAGTTTTTGTTCTTGTCTTCTTAGAGAGTCAAGTCTGGGGGGGGCTGTCAAAATACTGAGGCATTCCTTGTGTGATCTTGGGCTATGCAACAAATAAATGGTTGTTATCTGCATGATTATTTTCCTTTTTATTTTCATTTCTGCTAATTTTGAAGTATTATTTTTACTGTATTGATTTTTGTAAAAATACCATTAAGTGGCCAGGTAATGGATGGAAACTTGGGATCAGTTGACACATGTGGAGTTCATCATTTTTTGTTAATGTTATGTCTGTTCATTATCCATCCATCCATCCATTTTCCAACCCGCTGAATCCGAACACAGGGCACAGGGCAGGAACCAATCCCGGGCAGGGTGCCAACCCACCGCAGTGTCTGTTCATTATTTAGGTTATATTTATTTATTTATTTATTTATTTATTTATTTATTTATATATGCTTAAAGTATACATTCCTTGTTCTCTGTGGGTGACACCCCAAGAGATGGGGCAACTATTTCATCGTTGCTCACGGATCACCCTCAGCCTTTATATTTCAAGCTGGAGAATGAGTCCCTCAGAGGTTCATTGACGTTGGATGAGAGAGGTTTTTTTATAACGAGTACAATTGGTGTATTTTCTGTTCTGACTTTTTGCTTCTGTCCTTTGGATTTTTGTATCGGATTTCTCTTTTTCACTTATTCATTTAAACCTATACAATGATCTTTTTTTATACACTGTTTTGTGGACTACATAACAAAATATGGTAATAAACACCTTTTTTGTATTGCTTCAGACTTCTTCTTGCTATGAAAGGCAGTGCATAGTTTGACAATAAATCAGCTTTTTCAGAGCTATCAGATATAGTTTTTTCCATAACCTCAAGATCATCCTTTTAGAGTTATTACATCCTACCTACCTTATTCTTACAGCAGTGGTATTTTTTACTGTCAATAAACTTAATATGAATTATAAGTATATGTCCCAAGAGAGAAATCTGCAGGAGTAAGCTAAAGTCCTTTTTATTTGTGGGACAATTTATCATTTTATAGTACAATGTGCCACCCAAGAAGATGTCCAGCCTTAAATACACAGACCCCGGGTTTAAGAAAATGTACTGCATGATGAATGTCTCTGTTATAGGCAGTGGAGTTTGGTGGCTAAGCAAACAGGTCAAGATTCTCCCTTGGCTGTTAATATACATGTGCTTGGAATTATATATTTCTCAAATGAGCACTAAAATTCACACTTTAAATTGTCAAATAATTAAAATACATTTGTCATGTACACATAGACTACAGTGTCCCTACCTTGATTCACAAGTTTGGATTTCTAAACACTTGTTAGGATCATTTTGTTTCTACTGGCATGCAAAATGTTGGAATAACTTACCTTAAAGAATGAGGTCATTTAAACTGACATAATTTTAAAATGAATAGCGTGCAAACCCATACTCTTTGCAGATGTGCTTTATTTTACTCTTGTCAAGCTAAACATAATTTTTTAAATCCCTAGCTTTTTCCCACAACTAGCACCTATGTTAAGTAGGTGCAATTCATTTATGCTGTACGTTCAGTAAACAAATTGTTTGTTTTGTTAACACCTCCTTATTACACAGGTTCATAGGTTTTTTTTTTTCTTAAGCAATATTACATTTTGAACAGGGAATCTAAAAGAAGACCTGGTACTCTCAAGAGAGAAACTGCAGTCAGGCTTTAATTAGTTTAAATGAACCATTTAGCTTCAGAGAGTCTAAGCACTAGAATGGTATGTGCATTTTTTTATTATATGCATTTTATGATGAATGGATTTCCTTTATGTCTTAATTTGCCATCTGATTATTTAATGTATTTGGCTCCTTCTGTTGCTCCACACTTTGTCAAACTGTTGAATGCAAAAGGAATGTGCTGCTATATACAGTATTAAAACTACAGTGGACCTGATTGGCTGAAATACCTAATTTAATAATTTAATGTGACCTAAAATAAGGGGATCTTATTTAAAACATGACTGCTTTTTTGCCAATGTACAACATGTGCTTGGTGGCAGTTGTTTAATAAAGCAAGAATCTGGTGCTGCACCACCCAATAATGGAGCTAGAGGCCGGTCATGCTCAGCCTTACGAGGAGAAGTGCAATAGGACAAGGTAATGGCACTCAGGAGCATCAACAACTCAATGCATACCATCTCCTCCAATTGTATTTAGAGGCACAGGTCCATCCCATGTAATTAACAGCTTGATCATCACATTATCATCCATGCAGGCAATGGTTTCATTCATGGAGGCAGGTATCAAATATTTAAAGAGGAAGAATAAGTGAGACCAAAGATTTGAAAGTGGCATGGCATTGAGTTTGAGACTTGCCAGTATTATTGTGTCAGGAACAGAAACTATGCTTGAGATTTTATGCAGCCTATTGTCAAAAGCTTATTGAAATTAGGCTTCCTCACCAAAAATCCTTGTGATGAAACAGTATAAACTGTTTTCTGATGATTCTTTCTGATTCAAGGAACAAAATGTGTGAGATATCATCAATAAAGTTTGGTGGTAGAGTAACAGTGGGTAGCTTGATATAAGCAAGGAATGAATGCCACAGGGCAGCTGAAAACGCTGTTATAATTGTTGCATTCCTTCATGGTAGAAGTGCACCACTTATGAAGATTTTAACAGGATAATGCTAAAGTGTCACACTGCTGGAATGTTTACAGGAACCTGACAGTAAATCCATCGACTATCAATCCAATGAAGCATGTCTGGAATGGAAAGGATCACATTATATGAAGCAGAGTTTGAAACAGAGGTAATTTTGCAACAAATATGGAACAAATTGCAGGCAGCATGGCCCAAAATCCTTTGTAGTTGATTAAGTGTATTTACTCTGTTATACTGGTGAAAATCTAGATCAGCAACAGGAAGTTACACAGAAGTGGCATGGGGCATATATGTCATGAACATTAGCACATTCTACCAAGAAGATAAAGATATCAAGCTAAGTGTTTTGCCAAAAAGAGAAGGCAGAAAGATATTTTAGAGAAATAACAACAGAACAGGAAATGAAAGCAGACAAAATCAAAGTGAACCAGATATCAGAACCAGAAAATCAGAATAAAAGTGCACCAAATCCTAAATTTCATAATCAAAATAACAAAAGATAAATTAGTGATCTAAATCTCTTTTTCTAAACCTTTCAATAGGACACAAGAATGTTTTTTGTATCTAAAATCTTAGAAAAAGTGTTTTCATGACAACGACCTTTATACAGTTGCGGTGATGATGTCATCACCTTTGACCCCAATGACCATGACCCTTAGTGATGGGATCTGTTGCATTCTGTTCGCCTGAGTATGTGCTAACATCTCACATGAAGATAGCGCTTGGAAATCTAAATCGACTTAGAAGCCAGTCATCATCATATATAAATATGCACTTTATAAAGTGGCTCAGGTTGTGCAATATTACAACTGTAGAGCAAATTTATAGTGAAGTGATTGTACTTATAAGTACAGACAGTTCTACCAGGAGCACTTGATGGACTGATTGAGTTCATTTATAGCTCTTGGGATGATACTGTTACTGAACCATGAGGTCCGTACAGGAAAGGCTCTGAAGTGTTTGCCGAATGGAAGAAGCTCAGATAGACTGTGTGCATGGCTGAGACAGCATGTGCTAGATGCTGTATCCCGATAATCTTCTTTCCGATCAGCTGCTGTACAGCTGTGATTCCACACTCAGATACAATGGGGTAAAATACTCTGCGTGGTACACTGAGAGTAACAACGCTAAAGCAGCTGTGGTATTTGGAATAGTTTGTCCATTCCGTGCACCATTATATGCTCACAGGCTGATTACAATCAGATGCCTTAAACTAATAAACGATCTGCAGTTAATTTCAGTATATTTGATAAAGCAGCGTTAAGGATGTGAATCTAAAATAAAGAGAAATCACACAAAAACAGTACCACTGCTTTGACGCTGGGTGCCACCAGTTTGCAAAAGCGAGCCGAAAACTTGCATACACGATTCATTGTGCCGGTGTGAGAATGTGAGTGGCTTTACGCCTACTTGAGTTTTTATACATCGCAATGTGAGAGTGGAAATGGGTGTACGCAACGTTTTTGTGTGTACACACCCTTTATATATAAGACCCCAGGTCATCAAGGCAGTACCCCAGCTTATAAGGCAAAACGGTTCTGTACATTCACTCTGGGAAAGTGTTGCCACCTCAGGTTATATATATAAAGATGTTCAGGAATCACTGACAATAACTGGATTTACTGCCCCCTAGTGTCACTCAGCATTACATGATTACTTCCAGTCATAGTCTCTCATTCACTTACTCTGTTCTGCTTATTGCAATTCTTGGGTGAAAAGAATTCAGGATCTTTTCTGCTGCCAGTGTGTTTCTGTCTTGCCTGGTGGATGTCTGTAGGGCTTTACCCAGTCCTGTGCCATCCTAGAGACATCCTTGTACTCTCCCAGATAGCCAACTCTTTAAAAACACATGCAAAATTCACAGAGATATCTAACAAATTGTCTTCGAGTAAGTAATTACTAATAATATTGTGGTATCATAGTACAACCCTTATTGAATTTAATGACTAAATTATGCGGTTTTTTTTGTAAAATAGCTTACACAAGGGAATTGAGTTGCACCACCTTTGTCTCATCCCACATCATTAAAGGGAACCCTTTTGCAGTCTTCAGTTGTTTAGAATTGTTGGATATTTTAAAACTAACAACTATTCACTTTTGAGAAAACCTCATTTATAATATGGTGTGTTACAACTGAAGAAGGCTGCAGTTTAGCTAAAATGCATTTTATGGTTTTGTTCTGACAATCAGTAAAATAAAATATTATGTAGTGGACATTGATTTCATTTGTGTTCAACAGTGATATAAAATCTACAAAATACAGATGTGTTTGTGGTTCCATGGGACTAATATTTCCTTAATAAAACTTTAAAAACTGAACCTCTATTTGAATTTTACAAAATCCTTGTCTAAGATTAGCTTGTAGATTCTCTCTTTCATGGCCTTTTATATTTGCTGAAGGTGATTAAGACACTTTGACTACAAATAAGTCTATGACAAAATTCTGAATGTTGTTAGATATTTATGTACTGTAGACACACTCACTGTCCTCCACATTTTCTGCTTACCAAACCAGTCCAGAGTCAAGTCGAGGAAATGAGCATCAGGCAAAAGTACAAAATGACTTGCTTTATTTCTGGATATAAAGAAAAATTTTGTGCTCTGCTCTGGCATACATATGGAGGTAATAATATAATGTAGTGTGCCTCCAAAGTTAACATTATGTTTAAAAAAGAAAAAGCCTAAAATGAACAAAAATGACATTTTTAAGTACACTGAAAAGTCATACACAATACCTGAAATTAAAGCATTTTGATAGTCTGCTGTGTGATGGGCTACTTAAGTATACTTTTCCATCATTCTTACCCACTGTAGTGTGTCTTGCTTAAAAAATAAGTGTCTATTCTAGCACATGCTCCTACAAAGTAAAAAAGTTTACAGAAGCTTTTCAAACTTGGGCCTTTGTATATAACACGCTTCTCATTTTTCAAAAGGCATTCAATTACTTGCTTTCCCCCACTAGAGTAAATATTTTGTAAGGCAATTGGTTGCAGCGATGCTACAGATGCCTGAAGCCAAGACCTTTTAATTTGATACAATATGCTTTATTAAGGGGTGAAAACAAAAAGTTGAAGCCGTCTAGTAGCCCTGGATCCTTGTGGAACTGCCACAGTGATTAAAGAATTAGTGACCCCAAACATATATAGCAGGTTCCAAGAAAGTCTTGTTTATCAATTATTTTTTACATCATAAAGACAAGATCAGTGGAGCTCTGAACAGTTTTGTTTCATGTGTCTTCAAAGGGCTTCTTTCATTTGCAGAAAAAGTAAAGGATTTTTGTGTTTTCTCTCCCTATTGCTTTCTCTGGCTCCCTATGTCTATTTCTCTTTCTCTCTCTCTCTCATTATTCCCTTAAGGGCTGTGTACACACTGAATAACCCAATGTTTTGACAAACCAAGGTGGAACAAAATGTAACAAGGCTGTTCTGAGTTCTGTATTCTGAGGCCTTTTCTGAGTTTTGACACAGACAGCTCGGTACCCATTTGATGTCTGCTAGCCAGTCAAGGATAATGGAGCATCATGGGACTGTTGTCATCTTTGTCAATAAAATAGCCAGAGGGAGACTATGTAAAGCTACCTTTTGTACCCATGGTTCCCCTCTTCTTCTCAAGACATTTGTAGGGTCTGTGTCAGTTAGGTCACTTTATTTCAACCTGATGTGTCTTGATAATAGCATCATGTATAACCAAAAAAATTTTGACAGGCCATCCTTGAATGATTCGTTTGCCTGTGTGGGTTTTCTTTTTTTTTCATTCATGTCTTCTCAATGTCAAACAAAGCTCTGAAAACTACTGATCATTTTTTGTTTGGATTGAATTTAACAAGATTCCTATTCTTTGATGTAATTAAGCTCCTGAGGGTTGATCTTGGAGCCTGAGTTAATTTTTTGAGCATTGCAGGGAGCTATCAGAGCACTTCAGATGTCTGACACTCTTTCAAGCTTCACGGCACCTCATTCTGCTCTCACATGAAAGAACAAAACAAACGGACTGCCTGGTACTGACTCCTGGACTAATAGACCTGCTTATCTTGACGGAAAGGTCCCTGAGGCCTTTTAACAGGCTCAAAAATTGCCCACCTGTAGCTAAGGAGGTTTCGCAACATTTGTAAAGTCAGTTTCTGTTGAGTGAGCAACCTGTGTCACTAGTATTTAATGACATGTCAGAGATATTCACAAAAGAGGATTTACATCCTTGATGTTGGATATCTACTTGTGCTAAAATTATTGGCATAATGTATATAATATCTATAGAGACATAAGAGAGAAACTTTTGCTATTTCTACTGGCTGCAAGAAAGGAGAATTCTCCTTAAGGTGTACAAATATTTGTAAAGGCAAACGAAACTACAAAGATAAAATTCTCTATGTGATATTTTTCTTGTAGTCTGGCTTAGATACTTGACTGTAAATAAAAGAAAAAACTCTGAAGTGCAAATAAATGCACACGCAGATATATATATATATATATATATATATATATATATATATATATATATATATATATATATATATATATATATACAGTATATATATATATATATATATACAGTATATATATGTGTGTGTGTACACAATTACCACAATTACATATAAATTGCTGAAGTAAAGTGTGGCTTGAAAAGATTACCAGTATGCCATTCAGCCCTACAGGGACTGTGTTGATGGGCCAACACTTGTGACTCTCAAACGCCAGACAATAATTTTATAAAAGAGACTACTGTATATGTCTGGATGCCTCATTATAAAAAGAATGTACAAAAGAAAAGAGTAACTGTATTGATTCCTGGGTTTATAGCCACTGGGGAAATTACACCTATTCAGTTTGAAGAAAAGAAATTTGAGAGAGTTCCTGATAGAGGTATTTAAATTCATGACAGCTGAATATATAGAAATTTGTTATATAAACTGAACAGTGAGATGAGAAGTAATAAGAGAAAATCATGGAACGTCTGGCTGGATTCATGTTGGAAAGTACTATGTGCTCAAAAATAATAATGCAGTGCTACATGAACTTTAAAAAATGTTTTGCCTATCATGGGATGAAATCCAGACTTCCAGGACACTGATTGTAATTTTCCAGTATGGTTAAAACAGTGTCGCAAGTTAAAATGTAAAAGCCAAGGTTAATGACAATGCCTTAAGCATGTTATGTTTAAGAAAACAACCTTAGAGTGATTACCTAAGAAAACCAAAGTATTGTGATTGAATGCCAACTGCAATGAGGCACTCGTTTCTTTGACAAGGAAATCCTTAAAAAGGCTTCTAATGACTGACATCAATAGGTCAGTATCAGACTCCCCAGACCCAGCTGAGTTTACTTATCAAATGGACAGGTCAGGGAATGGTGCTGTCCCACTGCACCAACGCATTATCTTCTAATATCTTAACAGGCAAAACATCAGAGTTAGAATGGTGCTTACTGGTGCCGATTCCACATCTGCATGACTGTTTAGACTTCGGAGTCTTCATAACTCAATTTGATATGGTTTACTATGGTATTAAAGTTGTAGCAAGTGGACAATAAACTTGCATTAGCTCAGAGTTTAAACACCAGAGGCCATGGAGTTTTCTTACTCAACTTCAGGACTGTTGTAAATTATCAGCCAATCACGGAATTAATCATATCATCAAATGTACAGGTAACAATATATTTAACTGACTGATTGCAACAGTGATTGTAAGAACTATCGGGTCTTAGGTAAAAAAAACTACATGGGGCCTTCCAACTCAACCTTTTCCGAGTCCTGACTTGGTCAAATTTATTACCATTATTTAAGAGTATAAATTAAACTCCTTAGTGCTTTTTTTTTTTCAAAAAAAACATGTAAAAAGCATTGACATTTTTATTAAATCTCATCTTTCTACTGTAAAATGTGAAAAACACTAAGTACAAAGCCAGAACTGTAGAAAGTACATGAAAAATAATAATAACATGAACAGCACACTGCACATGTACGAGTGACACGAGTGTCACTTTTGGATTCCCAGAATCACTTTTGTTTTTACTGACTGTTTCAATTTCGCTGCCTGAAGACAAATTCATCTCATGATCACTGCTGATGAGAGGCGTTTCTTATTAAACTCCATTATGAGGCTAGAAGAAGATGCATCTACAGTGTTGCCTGAGTAATGCTTGGACCTGATGCTTATGCAAGACATGCCTATATCAAGAAACACTCGGCAGTAATGCTGTTGGCAATTTTACAGCCCAAGTAATCTTTGGTTCTTACTCAAAACACGTCTATACAGTTGTTCGAGTGACACTTGGGACTAACACTAAGGAGATTAATAAGATCAACAGAGACAATTTAATTAATAAAAAGACTTTATTTTAATTTTCTGAAATATAGATTATAAATAAAAATACAACAAATATCACATTTGTAAAAAAAAAAGTAGTAAATTAAATTAATTACATTTGTAAAAAATGTAAATAAAAGTGATGAGCATCTGTCCTGGGACCAAACTGGTGACCTGGGTGCCTATGGTCTGAATTTTGACTTCTTAGGCCCCTGTGTCACTGTTATCCACATACCCGATGGCTGAATTGATGCTCCTGATTTTGACCATGCACTAACCACAATGGGACCTGGAGAGACGGCATACTTAATTGAATCAACATTACAGATTTGCCACTACTTACCATTCTCCTTCTTCTTCTCTTCCTCATTTACTAGTTTTTTTTCTTCTTCTTTTTACTTCCAGACACATAAATTCTCTTCATGATTTATGAAAATGATGTTGCTTACATTTAACGTTGCAAAAAATTCTTAAACGTTCATCACAAACACTCATACAATGGAAATTAAGGCTCCCTTTCTGACTATGTTTTTGTAGTGTGTCAATGCTATTCTTCAAGGAGGGATACCAACAGATTTTTCTTTGCAATTAGTACTTATGTAAGCGGGTGCCCTCGGGGGCCTGGCCTGACTTGATTGTTCTGTCGCTACGCCTTTGACTGATCAACAACAGTGATGGGAGCATATATAAAAATACACTGGAACATTACTTGGCATAATGTATATAAAGTCGTTATAGACAGAAGAGAGACAGAAACTTTTGCTGTTTCTACTGGGTACAAGATAGGAGAATTCACCTTGGTCTAAAACATCACTAAAAAAAGTATTACACATAGAGGGGATCATATCCTGATTATGAATGTAAATCGATGGACATTATGTGTGGACTATATAATGCAGTAGTGAGACCACATATGGAGTAATGTGTGAAATTCTGGTCAGCACTCTATAAGAAAGACACAGCAGCAGTTCAAGCTGTGCAGAGGAGAGCATCTGGGTGCATCCTACGAGTTAATAACATATCCTAACTCTGAAAGACTCGGAGAATTAAAGTATTTTATTCTCAAACAGAGGACACAATCCAGGGGGTATTGAGTCTAGATAGGCTGTAACAAAATGACGAAAGAACGGGCACATTTTTTTTTTCACACACGCGGCGCAAGACCTTTTAATTCGAAGGACATGAAGAATTTCAAGATTTAATATGCACAAGGGGTAACACTGCAAAAGCAGCCCAAACCAGAAAAGACGGCTGGTAAAAAGTGTCCAACAAATTAAACACTAAGTAGTGTGCATTGTACTTACTGAATGCAGCGTTTCATTTCCTATGTGTCAGATTAATTATTATTTACTATGTCATAATTCCAGATCAAACGTGAGCACAAGGAGAACATGGGAACAGGTTAAAGTGAAGTACAAGAATATACTTCAAACTGGTAAATATTGGTATATAACTATTTAAAGAATTGTTGACATAAATAATCATATATAATATAAAAAACATTCATTTTAAAGCTAATAAGAAGGAAGACAAGCAAAAAACAGCTGGAGGTCCACGCGGACCAGACCTAACCCCTGCAGAAGAGTTGGCTCTCCAGCAAAATGCCCATCGCCCTGTTTCTGAGGGCATTCCAGGGGGAAGCTCCTCCTCAGAACCAGTGGCAGGATGCAGTGGTCACTTCATTTCAGGTAAAGGATGGTCATTGCATATATTTGTCCTCCATGTGTGCCATAGGTATGCTCCATATAGCCCTCTTTTATGTTGGGTCAGTTGCAGGGAATGTCATATCCCTTGAACCTGTGTCTGACCAACGAGATATTGACGAAGGTCAAATATTTGATTAAGGCACTGTGTCTGATTATTCATCAGGAGGAGAGGTACATTTTCCAAATAATGTTTGATCAAACTCCACTCTGATCAGTCCCATGTGCCCCAATCACATTTGGAAATCCTGGTAATGAGAATGTTAGGCTGACTGAGATTCTTCATGGAACTGTGGGTGTTTTAGCCTGTGTATTACCTACCTGCAATGGCAAGAAACGCCTCTTTTATTGTCTGCACACGCGGGTGTCCAGGGAACACTATGAAAACCCGAAGGAAATATTTCAGAGCCAAACAGACTTTACGAATTGCCTGGCAAACTGCACATTTAGTTAGATTTTCCGCATCGCCTACAGTATATAAAAAAGTGGCGCTTGTAAAAAAACCTCAAAGCAATGTATACTGTCTGTGTGGTTGTGGGAGCCCGATTTTGCCTAGTTTGGCTTCGAATATAAGGTGCTAATAAATCTTTGAGGTACAATATTCCCCCTTGGCTAAAGCGGTATCTTTCGAAAAGAATTTCCTCCAGGAGCAATAAAGGATCTTGCCGATCACGCAGACCCCTCCCTATATGAAATTCTCGTCTTATAATTTGCGCACCAATATCAATTGGTCGCTCATTCATGAACGGTGAAGCCATGACTGAATGAATTCCACGCACAGACACTGATTACGTGTGTGAGCTAATCCTTGTTTACGTAGAACAAACCTGCTCCGAGCAGGTTTGAGGATTAGGATGTGTTGCTATGACAACACTTCCAGCAAGAGTTTCGAAAAACCGACAGATCCAGGATCAGCCCAAATCGTCAACAATTACATCCGGCTAAATGACTAATCCACGTACGAAAAATACCCCCCAGGTGTCGATAAAGCAGATCCAGCAGAATTCCTTCAAGTAAACAGTGAATCACATACGCAAGGACATCAGTGGAAATTAGGGAAAGTGTATTTAGAAATGAAGCCAGGGAGCTCTTCTTTACACACAAAGAGCTATGGGAATCTGGAACAAAGTACTGAGACATTCAGTTGAAGAAGAAAACTTGCAAATTTTAAGAAGTATCTAGATGAGATATTGGGACAGCTCAGCTACAGTATTAGCTAAACAAATAAGCTCGATGGACTGAATGGCCTCCTATCATTTGTCAAATCTCTTATATCCTTACGTTTTTGAATTACAGTGTATACATCTAATTTCCTAGAACAGGCAATGTTAAGGACATAATAAAATGGCACATGCCTGCCTCTGTGTTTTAAGGCACCTGAGGAAATGGAGGACAAATTAAAGGATATTCTTTATTCACTGCATTACAGAAAGTATCCTGACCGAGTAGAATCAGAAAGGTAATTCTTAGGCTTGCGATGTTTACTCAATGAGGTTCTGTGAAGGAGAGCTTCATTTACAGAGTTCAATTCCATTTTCATTCACGATAAAGTCTAACCCAATGGATTTCTTAGACCCCAGGCACCTCTTCACTTTGACAGATGACACCATTACATTATAAGCCACATCAAACCACCAAGTTGAAAATGTCATAAGTTTTTAGGACACCTAAAAGTTTAATCTTTGACTGTTGGGATGGATGGCATGCAAAGATGTGCACACAGCTGGGTGGTAGGCTAGCCTTTCAGTGGCGTAAGAAACAGGGCAAAGATCCTCCTGCCTTGGCTAGAAGAAAGGCTGATGATCCTATTGTGGCAGTGGGTACACTGACATCCCAGCAGGGTTGGACCAAGAAACAATACCTGGCCAGGAGGTTAGTGTAGTGGAAGGTCAGGGGAGACAACCCGGCAGGATTTCATGCTACCCTGAAATCCTAGGTTCCAGCCTCCCTGGGTGATGCAACTGTAGAGACACCCACAAGGCACACTGGGAAATGTAGTCCCGTAGGGCAGCCTTGTCGGGTTCTGGGGGTGCCACTGGGGGTGCTGTAGGGATTCATCATTCCTATTTTATGAGACTTCCGAGAAGTACTTCCATCAGGTTATGTCCTAGCACAAGAAGTACTCCCGGACTTAATATAAAACAACCTGCTTGACCTCATCCTGGCGAGTTGGCATCAGGTGGAAGAAGAACAAAGCTTGTCTGGAGGAGCAGAGGGAGGGAGGAAAACAGAAGGAGAAGAATTTTATGTGATTGTGTTTATTAAAGAAGCCTTTTTTGTCAGGTATTTGTCAAAATAAACCTTTCTATTGTACCATGACTTGTGTCTGGGGTTGAGGGTGCTACAATGCTCCCTAGTGCTCACACTGTCAATTGTTGCAATTTTGCTAAAATTTAGTGTGTATTTTTTTATAAGCCATATGCAATCCCCTTTTTATATACAGTACTATGGTTTTGCATCATTACTGGTAAAATAAATGTGAATGCCATTATAAATGTACTGGTTTTATACTACAAATAAAATATGAATGTAACCACTTTAAATAGCTGGAAGTAAAAAGTCCAGGGATCATTCCCTCAGCAACCCTGAACTAAAAATAAGTGGGCTTGAAAATGTTATATTACATAAGTCTTATATATATATGTGTTTGATGAAGCTCTACAGCTGAAATGATGATTTTTATTAAAAAAAATGTTTTTGCTTTCAATTTAAAATGAAATGTTCCTTTTTTATTCTTTCTGCAAATGTAAAGCCTGGAAACACATCACATCACATCACAGTGTATTCTACCACTTAGTACAGGATAATTTGGTAGGTGGCAGTTAGCACTTCTTACATACTGTATATTTGCCAAAGATTGAAAAATTCAATGTTTTAGAACTTAGCAATTTTATTGAAAGTCTTTTAAACTGGACACTAATTTTGATTAAGGGTGCTTAGTCAGATTGATTAAGTCCTTTAGTTTCAAAGGAGCTGTGGAGTCCACAAGTTGAGAACATACTGTAATGGCATCTCTTAACAAAATGTCAGTCTGTGCTGTACACAGTTGCACACATACACCTGTTTTAATTTGTACTGGGTTAGTTTACAGTAGTAGTACAGTAATCAGAATTTTCACAACTTTAGGCTGTAGTAAGAAAATTGCATACTGTACAATAAAAACCTACACAGACACAATAAGAACTCCTCAAAGTCACAAACTGAAGCAAAGACCCCAGAGCTGTGAGGCAACAGTGCTGACCTCTGTGCCACAACACTACCCATATAATAATATCCATTTATCATTTATCGAACTGGCTTATTCAGATTTTGGTCTTAAGAAACCACACTTTATCCCAGAACTATCAGGCACAAGGTAGGAACCAACCCTAGAAAAAGTATCAGTTCATCACAGGTTAAATTAAAACTTACTTAGACCAGGACAAATTCCAGTTGCCAATTAACTTAACTGGTTGCTTTTGGGAATATGGAGGAAAGCTAAAGTACCTACAAATAAACCTCTGCCAGCACAAAGTGGTTATGCAAACACTGATTTGAACTTGGTCACTTCAAGCTGTGAGACCACAATTCCAGCTACCATGCCCATGCTGATGCATATATGAGAAACAAGCAAATGATGAGAATTTCGTGTTATTGGACTATTCCTGTAATTTACATCAGCAAGGTATTCACTCTGAAAGGCACTTTAAAATGTAAATATTTAGTACGTTTTCCCCACAGAATAAATATTAACCACCTTTGACCTAAACTTGACCTGAACTTTCTAAATCTAGATATAGTCAGCTGAAAAATCAAGACTGTTTCAAGACCTTCCTTAGAGTAATTATGCAATTTCAAATTACTGTGCAATTATCAGTTGCTAAATTGGGTAGTACTTTACATTAAACATTTCTAATTACAATGCACAGAGCAATTACTCAGTGATTTCCTATATAAATATAGTGCATACTTGGGTTCAGTATACTTAATTTGTAAAATATATAAATATTTATATTGAGTTGTTGGAAAGCATACTGAATTCATATTTAATTCATACTGAATTCAGGTGAGTTCAACTATCAAATTACAAAGTAGCAAGAAGCCCTCAATAGCAATTGTGTATCTGTAAAAAACATTCTAAAATATTCAGAATAATACTCATAAAAGTAAATAACATTTGGTTATTTTTTTAATTTTACATAAACAGAGAAAAAACGAACACATCTGCCTTTAGCTGTTCAGCCCAACAAACCACTACACATTACTTTCCCTTTTGGAATTCGTGATATACTGTATTAAAGAAAGTATGAATAAAATTTCATTAGGCCTAAAAGCATCACAAAATTCAGCAGACATTTATGAGTAAACACACACACTACTCTTTGAACCTTTGCTGAGTAAATTATTAAATTAAAACAGAAACTGTCCATTATCATAAATGGCATTTCAAAGAGCCAGGCTGAAACTGCAAGATAGTGGTGAGACTCATTTCCTGCGACACCAGACTTATCTGTCTCTAACTCTCTAACTTTCAAACGTTATTTTTACATATTGCATTTATCAGCACTAGGCATGACAGTAGCTACTGTGAGAAAGTGTTAGAAAAGATGCAGAAGAATAGTAACCTAATAGACAGTAAATATCTCAGCTCCATCTCCACCCTTCCTTTGGTGTGCTGTCTGCCCTGAGATTTGCCCGCTTCAATCTTTTGCCACGTAACATTTATCATTTTGCAGTCATGTAATGGTGAGGTAAGGCAAATACAAAAGTGCAGCCTAAGTTGCTTGCTCTATCATTTTGCACAATTGCCTAGTGAAAGCATCTAGTTACTTTGTGTTAATTAGTCATCTAATTTTTTGACAGTTTTTCTACCTGTTGGATTTTTCTCTCTTGCCTTATGGTTTGAATTGCCTTCTTGTTTTGTGCTTTGACCTTTGGCATATTTTTTGGATTTCAGATTTTAATAAATATATTTTGCTGTCCAGTACTTACTACATTCTTATTCCCATATAGATCTGTGTCAAAATTTTGGTAGGCGCTGTCTACAGAAGGGGCAACTATGCTCAGTGCCCTGCTGGCTTAGCCACCCTATTAGGGAACCTGCACTTAATAGCTTGCACTCAGCAACGTATGAGCAAGGGTATAGCACAATCATTTATTTACATTCATTTGTAATTGGAACACAAATTGGTTAAGTGACTAGTAAAGGATCACACATTCAGATGATGCAGGAATTGAACTGACAACGTTTTGTGAGTCTTATATTAATTTTTGCTCCAAAAGATGCACTAGGGCTTATTTTCAGGGGATATCTTATATGTATTCATGTACAACAATATATATTTATCCAAATACAGTCATGACATCTTCTTCTGGAATATCGTCATAACTCTACACATTCAAACCCTGAATTCCAGCCTGAATTTCTTGCTACTCCAGCTGGATTTAGGATCCTCTGGGATCGATGTGCGTACTTTGATGTTTAATGAATGGTTCAATGTGGTGAAGCAAAATGCTGACATACAAATGCATTCATGTTGCTTTTATATTCAAGTGTCGCATATTCCCCAAAATAGTGACACAATATATTTTAAAAGTCTCACATACCATCTTCTGTGCCGTCTTTTTTTTTTGCACCGTCACAATACCATCAGAATGTATGGCGGCGTATTTGAGCCACAGAGAAAAAAAATAAGGACATAATGAAAATGTCTATTTTGTGTTTAAAGTGGAAATTTCGGCTTTAAACTCGAAATGTCAACTTTAACCCCATAGTTTACTTTATCATTAAAGTAGACCGTCGTAAACATCATCTTAAAACTGACCCAGTTGTTAATCGCTGGGGCTTCCTCCTGACCTGCCAGCAGCGGCAAGCAGCAATAGATCACCACACAGAACACATTAAATTTATAATATTCCAGCTCTCTGCACATTTACAATTCTTAGATTTATACTTGATATCATTTTCATGATGAAATGCATTAAAATATGCATATTACATTTTACAGATAAATTGTTAACTTTGTTTAAATAATGAATACTGTTAATAGTTACACATATGGGGGTGGCACGGTGGCAGAGCGGTAGCGCTGCTATCTCCCAGGGAGTCACGTCCCTTGTGATCCCTGCCTGGAGTTTGCATATTTTCCTGGTGGGTTTCCACAGTGTGCTCAGTTTTCCATCCAAAGACACGAAGGTTTCGGGATTTGGTGAAGCTACAATGATGTTAGTGTATGTGTGTGCTTGTGTCAGCATTGTGATAAGCTGGTGCCCCGTCCGGAGATTTTGTTTCTGTCTTGCACCGAAGCTTTTGGAATGGGCGCATCCCCGAATTGATGGATGTAATCATTAAACACCCTTCTCAGAGATATTGTGGCAAGGTGTCCTCAGAATTAATGGATGTTTCGGGCACATGCTTCGTATCACATGAAGTATAAACCTGGCCTTAGGCGCCTTACTTTTCAGCAGACAATCTTGACTAGGGCTTATTTTTGGCGTAGGGCTTATATTACAGAGCAGCCTGAAAATCATGCTAGGGTTTGTTTTCAGGGTAGGTCTTATTTTCAGGGAAACACGGTAGGATATTTAGTGTAATGCTTATGTAAAATACTTTAGTGCATTTTTCAATCTGTCATTGTCCTCTTTTAATACCATTTAACTCATTTAATTATTATTACTTGAAAAATGTTCAAGAATGACCTAAAATATGCACACAATTTTTGCTAATATTATAAACAGAAACAAATTGTACGGTATATGTAAATGCAAATACCTTTCATGGTGTCTTCTACTTTCTTTTAAATATTCTGAGTGTGGCCATTTAAATGACACCTTGAGATAAGACTAAGATATGACTTAAACTTTTTTTTTACAAATTTTATCACTCTTCAGATGATGAATAATAATATTCAGAAATAACTTGTTTACATTGATTTTCCACCTAATGAAAACTTCTGCAATTTTTATTCATTCAGTATTTTGACTTTATAAGTGGCATGTTTTCAAGCAGAATGAGTTTTTGCTTGTATTCTCAAAGTACTGTGACATTCTCTGTGTATATGACAGTTTTTCAGCTATTAGATAATAAAAAGGATTTAAAAATCAAAAAGTACAAGGGGCTCCCTTCACGGCTTAAAGTAGTATGTTTAACGTGAAATGTAAAGCAAATTATTGGCTATATTTCAACAAACTACCAGAATTCTTCACTAACTAAGGGTGCATTGATAAACCACTATTACTAAGACTACTCTTTGAGCTCTCTAAATGACTAGAAATTACTACATAAGGCTACTCATTTCCACCAGCATCTTCACATAAGTGTTAATATGTCCAAGCTATGCATCTTATCTTTGCTGCAGTAATTAAAAAAAAATTAAATGATCCCATAATTGTGCTGTTAGATCTCTTGGTTCTTTGCAGTCCTCTTGACATTTTCAGACAATACAATTCCATAAAAATCAATGAGGTTATTCAGTAACTACACAGAAATAGAGTAGTTTTGAGTTTATTATTAACATATTGTGGTGCATGCTATTATTTTAAATGAGGCAATTATTTGCCTTCCTACCAAAGCAAAAGAAATACTACAGAAAACTATAAAGAATTCAATGTATTCACCTCTGAACTCACTTAATGTAGTTTAGAATCATGGGGTTTGGATTAAAACACTATCAGGTGTAAAACAGGACAGATTCAGAAGAGGTTTTGAATTCAGGACTCTGGAGTTGGGAGGCACCTGCACTAACCAGAGCACCACCACACTGCTCAGTCCACGCATAACTGCTGCAAGTGAGAACAGATGGGCCCCAACATATAATACAAATATAATACTATTCAATCAAACAGCTCTCCAGCACCTGGTTCTGTTTAGACGTTGGAAATAAAGAGGTGGGAAACCAAATCAAATTACTAAGTGATCACAGCATAAGTGTTCCACTAGCAGCTTCAGTTAATTTATTTAAAGCAATTAGCTTGATCATATTTGTCAGAGTGCTTTCTTATATTAAAATCAGCTAAATCAGCTTTACAAATTTTTAAATTCAATTATATATTAATATTTGTTTGATTTTTTTTGGTTTTAATTTTGTCTTTAATGGCAAGGAAAAATATGTATTTTATTTACAAAATGCCTTAATGCTAGCAGTGTGAACTCCTTTCCTCTTAAAATGTTTTTGGCTGGTTTGAAAAGTAAGCTATTGCTTTTAAAGAGCATTAAAACGTCAATATTAAAAACGACAACAAGATAAGCAGTATAATACTGTATGCTCACCTACTTACTTAATCTATTATTATTTTTAACAAAATCTTCCAAACAATTTGCATTATCAAATAATTACAACAGAATTGCTTTTCATTCAGTAAAAAATGCTGTTTTACACTGGTCTACTGTAGGTTTGAAACTTATGATGCCATCTTGTATTCTGTTCTACAAATCAGTATTTTTTGAAATTAATTAAATTACATTTTAAAAAGTAGATATTTGTAATTAATTTTTTCTTAAATAATTAATAAACTAAAAAAGAGCATTAGTCATTCCTTAGGTCCATATCACTCTCTATCTACCTTTAATGGTGAGGGTAACTGTGACAACTTGTTGAGCTGGATGGACCATTTCACTCTAAACTCAGTAACCTTTTCTAGTGCCAGAAATAATAACTTCTGCACTGCTCAAGAAGTATAATCCCTCCGGTATATCCTTGGTCTGTCCAGGTCCTCCTCTACTGGGCTATAAATGAGCTAAAACTCCTGCAAGAGGCATCAGGAGGGTGTTCTCAATTCATCTCTGCTGGCTCCTCTCAATCTCAGAGAAGCAGCGGTTCTACTCCATGTTCCCTGAGGTATTGTTGAACTGCTATGATGGGTGAACTCAGCAACTTTGCACAGGAATCTAATCTATTGAGTTTATACTAGTGGTATCATTTTTTCACTCACTACAGCCTATGATGAAAGATCTGGGTTGGGATTTAAGCTGACTGGTCAATCAAAAGCTTCATCAAAAAACATAGATACTGTTTTACTACCATGGTCAAGTAAACGTCACAGTAATGATGTCTTCCCTCACTGAGGTAATGGATTCATTTGCTTCAGGGAGCAGTGTACACTATAAGTTTAGGCAATGGGCCAGAGAGAACCTTAAACTCACAAACAGAGTTATTAATTCTCATCCTAATTACATCATGCTCAGCTGAAAATACACCTTAAAGATAACAGTCCAATTGGATAATATCATCTGTAAACAGCAGAGATGTAACTCCGTAAAAATAACAAAAAAGGAAGAAGACAAGGCACATCCATGGCATATTCCATACCCAGATTGAAAGGTCTCAAATTAATACCAACTATGTAAACATGACATTCATTTTACAAATGCAAGATCTAAATTGCATGCAGCAACAGCCTATAAACCTCACACTCATATCACATTTCACAAGATTCAACAGTATTCAGTCAAAATTTATTTTTTAACTCCACAAGTTATATGGCAAGACTATCGGCAGACACTCGTGACCCCTGAAATATCCGTGAAAGAATGAAGTGTTGGTGCGCTCATCTGCAGCCAGTACGGAATCCACACTTCTCCTGCTGGATGTAAGTTTTAACCCTTAAGTGGAATCTTCATTCCAGTAGCCCAGCACAGGCTTTCCGGGGAAGTCGAGTGTGATCCCAAAAAAATATGAATATGCCACTTTGTCCTCATTTAAAAACCCCTTTTGTGGGCATTAGATATTATGAAGTAATACAGATGTTTCATACAGCAGGTACTATAGAATTATATAATACATTAGTTTATATTGGGCATGTTAAGTGTAACACCACAAAGTAAAAAGGAAACAGTATAAATATTTTAAATATTTATTTCTCTAAGTTCATCAACTTTAGAAAGGGGAGAAAATCAGGTTTATTTCTTCTGGAAATAAAATCTTCAGAAAATGTAATTTCTCAATGACGCAGACTACCATGATTATATGATTAACAGAAGCCTTTTAAATTACACATTTGTATACAGTTTGATAAATGTTCAAAAAGGTACTTCTGTAGTTAAATCAAGATTTGTTTGTTTATGTCAAAATAATTCAGTTCAGTGGTTGCTAGTCAGTTATGTTTGTATACTAGAATATTCGTTTCCAGCACTGTGCAAATGTAATAAATATACCAGTCAGTTTAACTCAAAATAAGTCAAAGCAATTTATATTAAGAAGAAGTTTTACAGACATTATGGAGAAAGTTTATGGAAATTGGTGCCATATATGTAAACAAAAAGGCTTGAATGCATAATTTTAAATTTGCAAGTCTTTCCCAATTATACCATTTTGGTCGTCTACCTGATTTCAGATTTCAGTGTTCTGGTGTCATAAGTTTACTTGGAAAGGACTCACAGCTTCATTGTAACTTGCAATTCAAAGCTGCTTTCACCTGTTGGAAAGAACTAGAACCATACTAACCAGAATTGTACTCAAGAATGTCATTTATTCAGAAAAATTCAAAACCAGACCATTATACTTTATGCAAAATGCAAATGATTATGCATTCTGAACAATAATGCTTTTAAAAGTCTACAGAAAATTTTAGTTTTATGTAAATGGCTAAGTGCAATTTATGTTTCATTTTTCATGCCTTTATCAAATAATTGCCTTCAGGATACCAAAGTGTTACACATAGAACTATTTATTATACCGTACTGTATGTACTTTTCAAATAAAGGAACGCTTTTAATCATTAGCATAAGAACTGTGTAAATCCTAATTTTGATAAATACAAAAAAATGTATAATACTTGAAAACTGTAACATTTAAGAATAAATATAACATTTAAGAATAAATAAACTTTCCAATCTGAGTTACAGTTGTTACCAACGTGAGGTCCACTTTGTCAAAATTCAAAAGTTATAAGTGAACCACTTACAGCCTATAACCAATTATTAGCATAAATTCTGTGTAGTATTAAATGTTATTATTATTAATCATAAAGTTCAATAACTTCTTCAGGACTATTTATTGAAAAACACCTTAGTAATGTATACTGCTCTCACTGTAGTGGCCCCTGAAAATAAAACAAAACACGAAAGAGTCAAAGATGTGTTGCCTCTTAGTCACTTTGTATGTTGCACACATCTTCTCACAGTCCTAATCCAAGTTGCCAAAAAAAGCCCTGAAGTGCTCATTTGACTAATTTTTATTTGGTTTTAACTGTAGGTCTCCACTCGTCACTTGCAGTCTTTTCACAGACCATGGAGTTGAATGCTGTTGTCCCTATTGGCATGTCTTAGTGCTCAACCAAGCTGGAAGATAAGTCTCTGGAACGTTACGATACTCTCATTGAAGCCTAATGTTGCTGGACATACAGTTATAAGTTCAAGATTTCAGCAAGTAATTCCTAATAAACTGTCATCCTTGAAGATGGTGATGTGGCAGACAAAGAACTAATGCAGCAGATGTGGTGTGCATAAGTGGCAACACTAAGGGATTGCTATGGCTGGGAGTCAGCTCTCCCTTTGGATTTTACAAAAAGAGTCACATGTACTCGAGTTTGGTAGATAAGAGAGAGAGACATCAAGTTTAAAGAACTTTCAAAACAGAGAAAATAATCACTACAAGCAATCAGGAGCACTGTGAAAGCATAACATGCTATATCATCTGCGATAAAGACAGACAGACTAATCCTAGTTGGTTATTTTAGAGTTTCTCCATGTGGCCCTATTAGTAAGGAAATTAATCTAAGTTAATCTAGACAAAGCCAATCCCTGGACAATCTGCCTTATGTCAGCCACACTTGAGAATCACTGAGGTAAAGTAAAGGATGTGTGATGAATCTCCCACCCTTGACAGTAGCAAAATAAAACCACAGGTTGAACTGATGTAGGAATAAGGTGTGCTATAACAAGGGCAATTTACTGTACTTGTGTTCATCTGAGACAACTCAAACATCCATAAGAGCCAACAGGTGATGGGAGTTAGCCAGGATCACAGATTTTCTTCCATGTTCGTGGCTTCAGACCTAGCGAGGAAGGTGACAAATATATGAGTGCTTGATGGCTTCTAAAAATCCTTCTCATGATCCCGTTTGCTTCATTCTGGCTAACGTTAGCCACTATAGTGTATGGTATCATGGTGTTGTGTTTTTTATTATCTTTTTAATAATAATAATTCTTTATATTTACATAACACTTTTCTCACTACTCAGAGGGCCATTACAGCCACCACTAATGTGTAGCATCCACCTAGATGATATGACGGCAGCCATTGTTGTGCCAGTACACTCACAACACATCAGTTGTTAGGTGGTAAAGTTGTGAAAGTGAGATAGCCAATTAGAGACGGGATGATTAGGGGGCCAGAATTACTAGGTCATGGTGGGCAATTTAGCCTGGACTACCATACTCGTAAGGCATGCCCTAATCCTGCGTTATCTAACCATAGAAATACTAGTTTCTCTCTCTTTGTATTCCTTATTTAGTATTCATGTATCTCTAACAGTAACCATGTTGTAGCCGCCAAAGCGTAAGGCGAGATCAAGCACGGGTAAAACGTGAAAGAAATCTCTCAGTCCAAAAGTTCATTTTAAAATTATTTAGTGAAGGTTAAAAGCAAATAATCCACACAAGAATAAAAGAAAAAATAGTTACACATGTAGAATAAAAGGCAAAAAAAAGGGAAAAATGTATCTTCTCTAAACTTAGCTTTTCTTGAGAAACTTTAGTTATTTCTGTACTTAAAAGTTCTTTACTTCTTTTATACTTAAAGGTTCTTAACTTCTTATATACTTAATAATTCTTAGCTTCTTCTTCTGTACACTATAAGTGTACGGTTCTGCATTTAAATACGTGCTGTTTTACGAGTTACTTTACACACTCAATAAGCCCGTAGGCCCATAAGCACATAGGCATGTGCCCAGGCACGGTCATGGTTTAAAACCGTATGCCTCTATACCTTACACATGGCGAGGCTGTCACTAACTGAAGAATAATGTTTACTCAAAGCTGTTAGAAATGGCAAGAATATACCAATACAATTCTACTTATGGGGGTTTTAGGAACCTCCCATATATGACGCATTGTCATCTAGTAAAATATTTATGAATCTTATATAACTAGGAAAATGGCTCTTACACACGCAGTATGATATTTGCTTGCTATAATATATTACATCATCATTTTTCCAGATCTTGTACACATTGAAAAAAAATTATATTGACTTGAGTCCCTGCATCCACTTTGGACTTGAGCACTTTTCTCTATTTGCTTATTTTGATATATACAAAAAATCACCCTGACAATGCTTCATTAGACAGCATCTTTTTATTTGACTTTGACTCATGGTGTGTGCTCTTCCTCGACTTGAACAACAAACCTTCACAAAATATTAAGAGTGTAAATGCTTCTTAAGCACCGTTTGCTATATTTCCCATGAGCCTGACTTCCACATCCTTTGAGGTGTTTATTCTTTACATTTTGCTTGATGTTGCTTGCTACATATTTTTTCCTCTCCATTACTTGACCAGCATGGTTTCTGCTTCATAACTAACAGTGTTATTGTGTTGTTGCTTAAATATTTATTGCCTTAAGGTGTGCTTTTGCTATTGTGTGACAGTCTTCACAATATATATTGCTTTACCCACTAAAAGCTCAGATACAGCACTCAACAGTTTCTTTCTCATGTTTGGAGAAGATATGGTATTCCAAAACAATCTATCTCATTTTATTTTTGCATACGGTCTTAGCTACCTGTAAGTCACAAACTGTTTAATATTTTTGCTCCTGTCAGCTTCTCCTGGAAATTATTACAAATACATATTTCAGTCATTGTGACCGTTATATGAGTATACATTTTTATATCATTTTTTTTGTATGCTTTATAATGGTCATAAAAGGTTTGTTGTATAGTTTAGTATTTGCTTTTGTACCATCCATCTTTTGTAAATTTCTCTTTTTCTAAACCAGAGTAAACAGAATATTTTTTTCCTTCTCATTCTTAAAAAAAAAAAAAACAGAAAACATTAATTTGACAAAGTTTGCCGAGCCTCAGGTATACTGATGTCATTGCACTCCATCTGAAGCATAAAAAAACTGTAGATGTAGCCATCTTAATTTATAAGAGCTGCATATGCTGTACGTGCATAAAAACAGGAGAGCAGCCATGACAAATCTTAGACATCATTAAATTTAGTAAGAAGGTTTTCATCCAAGTTTGATGTCCATTCCACTTGCTGGGAATAGAAATGACAGGCATTTATTTATGCCTAGCAGAAAAATTTCCTATGCAATTCTACACAATGTGATGTTCCTTACAGTTTATTCTTCAAGCTTGTTGACCAATGTCCCCCAAGAACTGCACTTCAATTGGAGTTTTTCTTTTATTTCAATGTTGGTGGTTTCAATCTCACCAGTAGAGTTTAAAGGGTGACTGGGGAAGTCTGCCCCCAAAACAGATGCATTACATTATTAAAATAACAATAAATTGGTCCGTGTGTGTGTGTTTGTGTGTTCACCCTGCAATAGGCTGGCATCCTGTCCAGAGATTGTTCCTGCCTGCGCCTGTTGCTTAGTTAAGTATGTCCCCCAACTCATCGGAATGTTACGCCATGTACACATTTTCGAACCTTTTAAAAAAAGAAAGTACTTATTTTGCCACAAGTTACAATATGTAGACTAAGACATAAATAAGGAACATTTTTTGTCATTTAACCTCCTTAGCACTGAACAGTCCAAAAACAATTAATATATTTTAACAAGAAAAAATACTATTATGTGTAACAGAAACATGTAAATTCCAAAGCATCAATATAAATACAGTATGGAAGGTATATTTAGTGTCCTCTCCTGTACTGGCACAGACTACTATATGCCCTTGGTATAATATATTTTGAAACAATAACCATTGCACAGCCTGGTATTGCAATCGGAACAGTATGCACGTGTTTCTTTGTACACTTTTCTTGTCTTTTTTTCTGTTACTTGTGCACGTGAGGGTAGAGTGTCAATGCCTGCTCTCAACACCGTCCATTGGGTTTTTGTAGTGTACCACAGCACAAGGCTTGGTGACTTCCATATTTCCCCTGACGTGAACATTGACAGTTGCTACACTGCAAACAGTGCTTAGGAGGCTAACATCTTTCTAGTCCTTCTACTTGGTCAGAATCATTATGCTTTTTTTGCCATACTGAAGTTTCACATAAACAAATTTATCGTGCAAATCACAGTGGATCAGTCAAACAGTACTACTTCGTCTGTTTCACTACTCATGTTAATGTCTATGATCAATTCACATTTTCATCATCACTATCGCTTGATTCAACTAATGGTTCAGTTTCAGTTAGTTTTAAAAATGGCTCTATAGTTTTTGTTTACATGCTATTGTGTTTGTTGGTTGAAAATTCCATCCCACCCATGATTTTTCTTAGGCTGGAAGAATGCACTGAAATAGTCATTTTGCAGTATAATGTTATTTCATCTACTAGATGGCAAAAGGATGCTGTCCCGAGTGTTATTTGGGTTGAACACGGTATATTGGGTCATAACAGCATTCCCCGAGTCACTCTCAGGGTTAACTGTTTTTACATAGAATTGCGAGCTTGAGTCAATGCCAGGGAGGTTAAAAATCTTTAACAGTGCTTGTGTACTTTTTTGTAATTTAAAAGGTTAAAATGTGAGACTTCATATAGTAAATATTTATTAAAAATACTTTACGATATTTTACATGGGATGGGATGTACATATGTACAGTTGTGACAATGCATTTAAAAAAATGCAATTATCTTCTATGGTTTGTCAGTGACCCCCTAAGCCAAAATATCAAACTTCACACACGTTCAATCTAGAAATATTTTTTCTTTACATATTATTCTGTTTTATATGTAAAAAATGGTTTGCTATAGTACACTTTTTAAACAATACAGTATTTCCTATTGTTTGATTTTTTTTTTAATTATGAAATGATACTTTTTTAAGTATTTGTGTTGTGGACTCACGCAGACTATATGTTTTTACCTGCATGATGACAATGGATGTTCACTAATAAAGTGGATAAATAACTGCCAAGTACAAAAAACACTTTATACTGTACTGAGCAAGGAATCAGTACGAAATCTTATGTTTTCAAAGTCTAGACAGAGTTCAAATGGTCTGTAATTTCTAAAAGAATGTATACAATACCACAACATTGCCGGAAATCTGTGGGCTTGATTTTATCATAGTCAGGCAGTTCACTACTCAGGGGGATAACTAACCAGAAATCACAGAATAGGAATAATTTACATTTATGCTCTTTAAAGCACATGTAAGGGAAGGCTGAGTGAAAAGTTAATTTTGCTAGTGTCGACTGAAGACTTGAATCGAGCAAAGTCAACCAAAGAATACATAATGCAAAGGAATTTATTAACATTGTGGCAATAGATCCACTGAAAAGTACAGTCCAACATTTTATGGAATTAAATATAAAGTGTGAATCAAAACACCCTAAGAAGTGGTATTCATTAAATTGGGAGGAAGAACACAGAAAATAGATTTATAACATGGTCCCATGTGAAGGTTTATGGGCACTAAGAACAGCCTTATTAACCAAACCCAAACCCAAAAAATTATAATAATTAAACAATTACAGATAAATAAGAACCAATAAATATAAGTGGACAAATTCAATAAAAAACGTATCATTGAGAGTCTGAGGACATTATTCCTCTTTGAAGTGTGGACTGTCCAGAGACCCCTTATTTGTGCCCAGCAGAGACTAACTAGCTGGTGTAGCAGATAGAGGCTTTGTCCACCTCTTGAACCATCAGGTACCACTCTAAACACCAGGTAAAAGTATAACAACTATTTATTTTGTTATTAAACTGTGCACAAAGCACTCTCCACACCACACTCATAAACAATATTCTCCAACAATAAACAATACTCTCTTCTCCTCGCCCAGACACTTTGCCACCCTACTTCCCAGCTCAGCTCAGTGTCTGGGCTTTCCCATAGTCCTTTTATATCCCCTGACCCAGAAGTGGTTCCTGGCCAAACCCACAAGTACATTTCCTTCCGGGTTAGGGTAAACAGTCCTTTTATTCATCCCGGGAGCACGTCGTTCCTTCCGGTCATGTGATGCTGACGCACTCCCTGTTTATAGGGCATACAAGAGCCCACTAGCCCCCCTGCAGCGACTCCCGGTGGCCCCCAAGGTATCCAGCAGGGCTGTGTATATAAACTACAAAGTCCATGAGGCCCTGCTGGAACTCGGGGCACCATCATGCTGTCTGGAGGGCTCCTCCTAGCGGCCTGGGGGTGGCGACTGGAGTCTGTAGCCGGTCGTCCATCACACTGGCTTGTTCTATAGTCAATTTAATTTACCTATTTAGTCTTCCATTATTTAATGTTTGACAATTTTTGAATGAATGTTTTAAATTTGTTGAGGTACTTGTCCTTCATTTCTTGGTAGCTGGAAGTGCATCTTTGTTTCAATCTTTCCCTGCACACAGTGATCCCAATACCTCCTCATATTGTCTCCATGTACTGTAATACTTATTGCATCTCCATTTAAAGATCATCAAAATAAGACTTGGCACTTTTCCACCAGTTTTATCTACTTGTGAGTAAATGAAGCTATTTGTCAGATGTGTTTGGGTGAGTTAGTCAGACTCACTTGGGGGAAACAATATTGCCAGTTCATACCTATATTAAGAATCTTTAACGTATGTGTTGCTGCTTTAAATGTTTGATATCTGGTGCGACACATGCACGTAAGAGATTCACCCTGTGAGTTCCTCCCTGGTATGTAGTTCCACCCTGAACAGAGAGGGGGTGCTTCCACTAACTGTTGTCTTCCTTTTCCTCCACAATACTAAGAAACTGCCAAGTTAGGGCAACTGACTCCACCCCTTCCAGTCCCTGGGCTGTTAAAGCATGATGGCCTGGAAGGAGGTGACCAAGTGACTGGGGAGGCAGAGCTTCTCTATTACATGAGTAGAACCTCTGAATTATTTTTCCTTGAGTTAACTGGAGGCTGTTATTGTGTTATATTTTGACACCATTGTGCATTTGTTTTCTTTTCCCAAATTAAGTAAAATGGGGACGGCCAGGTTGGTGCTCCAACATTTATATTGTCAAGACTGTCGATCCCTTGGACAACCACACTGGCTACAAGATAAAAGGCAAGCATGAAGATGTGACAGTGTGTATAAAAATAAATGAAAAAATCAACTCCAGCTTTTAATTAAATCACCTTGATGCTAATGTGTGTTTTTAGTTGTCATTCTTAACCTTGAAAAGTTACAAAACAATTTACAATTTAGTATGGGTTTACTGCAGTGAATTTTAGTATTACGCAGAAACTATTTAAAAATCATTATACTACCTTATTTAAAACTATATCATAAATGCAAGCCAAATGTTGCCAGCTCTGTATAGCTATTAGTGCTGTAGCAGCCAGAGGGCACTTCTAGTAAAGGGCTGCTCTTCCCGTTGACTCCTGCAAGTAAAAGGCTACTTTTAACAATGCCTGCTAGGAAGTCTTTTTTTCATCCACATTCAACTTCATCCTTTTCACACTGCTTTTTTGCAGTTCTGCTGGTATCTACCAAGGGGCCTTTACAAACTCAAAGGGCACAGAAGGATAAAGGGAGTTCAATGAAGTACAGTTTGGAATAAGGTGATGTTAAATTTTCTAGCATTCAGGTTGACTTCAATTCTAATTTCAGGTCAAATACCAATTTCTGAGTGAACCTAAAGCCTTTAATTAGGAGGGCATAAAATATGGACAATATACAGCACAATATGGTTCACAGTACCATTAAATAGCCAATAGTGGGTACCACCATATACTGTACATGCCAGAGTGCAATGACAGTGCCATGCACAGGCCCTTTGGTAGCATGGCATTATAGGGGATGTAAATTGTAAAAGAAACATTGTCCAGCCAAAGATTAGACTGATATATCACAAAAAACAAGGAGGCTACTGCAGGGGAACCAAAGGCTGAGCATGTTAAGTTTCCCTCAGGTGGTGATGATCCCTCTCAAAAAGTAGGGCATCAGCAGTATAATACGGAATTACATAAAAAAATAACCCTTTTGACATATACTGTATATGATTTTTAATGGAAAGGGCATGTAAGGAATTTCTGAGGATAAGGGTCTTTATTTTTTATCGTATTTTGCCTTTTCTCCATCTCAGAATCCTCCTCTTCAAGATTATGCATGGGTTTCTTATAAATGTTATTCAGTAGCTGGTAAAATTAAATTTGATTAGGATTTATGTACAGACAACTTTAGGGGATTAGTGAGATTAAAGGTGCTTCATGAATATTAAATACCTCATTTCTTTTAATTATTAATGTTTTAGGTGAAAAGCAGACAAACTTGACGCTATGTTTCTACGCATGCTTTCACCTACCATAGTTTACAGATGGGTGAAACTGTACACAAGAGCTGATTAGTTTGTTTGTCTCATAAAATACACTATCAGAATTTATCCGGAGGCATTGCTTTCCGTAGCTGCTTAAATTAGCCCAACAGTGTAGGAAGAGTTTCTTTTTGATCACTTCAGAATATTTGTATTACTGAAATATTTAACTATATTAATTTAACCTACTGATTTTTAATAATGTGCATTCTATTATTTAAATAAGCAGTATGAAATATTTTGAAATGTTTGAGTGTTTCTTACTGTCTCTTAATGCAAGAAAATAATAATAATAATTGAACTTCCATGTATAAAGATGTACATGTTAGTCTAATTTTTCATAGATAAGTAAGATAATGTATATTGGTAATATTTTGTAATACATATTACAAAATGTTATTGATACATTTTACTGAAACAAATAATATATAATTTAGTAGCTTTTAACTTAATGGGTAAAATGTATTTAATCCAAATCAACACTTGTTTAATAATAATAATACATTTTATTTATATAGCGCCTTTCCCATGCTCAAGGCACTTTAGAATTTCTTGAAATAATATTTTTTTCACCTTGGGACTTAAAATACACCGTCTCTTAAATTATAGTCAAAGGTTAGCATAGACATTCTTTTTGAATTTCATTATTTTTCAAAGTAACTTCAGGGTCGTTCTACAAAGGGTGAAAATATTTTACTACATCAAAACATTGAAAGTCATTTGCTGGATATTTATATTTTACTGCACCAAAGTATAACTTTGTATATTTTAACATTCAGTAGTAGCCTTAGCTGCACTTATTCATTATTACAGCATGTGTCCACAGATGCTTGCACCAATATGTAAAACGGGATGTGACTTTTTCACTGTTTCATTCATTTACTTTTATTCCTAATATGAATGACTTTTGAAACTGTGCTGCCTCATCAGCTGCAGAGGAGAAGTGTATTCTACATTCCATTTATTCATCCATTATTTAATTTTAAACTCTACACGACAAAGGTGGGAATCTTCAATGGTGAACAATCTAATAATATTTACTTGGTTGTATTGAAATATGCACCCCAAAGACATTTATTTAATTTGATTAAGTTTATTTTTGTATAGCGCTCTTCCCTATGTACAGGCACAGAGTACAGTGACAAGTTCACAGGTAAAATCCAAATATAAATGCCAGTATAAATTTTACAAAGTACTAACATATAGGCACAGGTTTGTTAAAAACCACAGAAAACAAAGTAATAGCTGATTAATAAACTGATTAATATTCATGGAAACTAACAACATCTGTCAATTAATCAATTACTGAATTATGGCCAGATTACAATGGAGAAGAGGAAAACAAAAACTCCAGTGGGCAGCATCCCCAGAGAAAATAAACTTGTGGGACGTCCACAGACTTTTGTAAGAGTGATGGCTCTGAGGCTAGGGATCTGCACTGGCAATCGGGAGGTTGCCGGTTCAAATCCCGTAAATGTCGAAAGGGATTCTGCTCTGTTGGGCCCTTCAGCAAGGCCTTTAACCTGCAATTGCTGAGCGCTTTGAGTAGTGAGAAAAGCGCTATATAAATGCAAACAATTATTATTATTATTATTATTATATCAAAGATAAAGTCAGAGAGAACTAGTTGCCTACTACCTCCTAGACATGCTACAGCCGAGTTTGTATTGGGCCGTCCAGTTGATGACAGAATCTTTCCAGCTGATGATTCCAGTGCTCCCTGCATCGGAGATGACTTTTCCATGAGCAGGAGAACAGCTTGGCCATAGAGCAGTAGTCCCAAATTTATAGAGTTGAATAATCAGTCTTTATTTTATGTAAAATCTTACCTTTCCCGCCTCACAGCAGAAAAAAGCATACATACAATGTAAAATAAGACCAGACAAAACCATAATGCCCGAATACATAATAAATCACGGAAAATAAATGATGCCCTGAGAAGAACTTGCAAGTTTCCCTGCATCAGTTCAGAAATTCAAACCACGAACTGGATGTCCGAAAAAACTGATTGACATCAGAGCACATACAACAGTAGAGAAAAAAAATTATGTATCAAAATGTAGTAAGGAAAAGGAGAATAGATGTAGAAATAAGTTCCTAAATAGTAGAAGCAACAAAAATAAATGAGTGTTTGTTGTGTCATGGCACAGAGCAATGAGACTAAATGAACACTAAGACCAGGAAATGAATGAAAGTCAAAATACTGAAAAAAAAAATCTGAAATCGAGAAGACTAATAAACTAAGCGTAGAAACCAACATGTTAATCAAGAACAAAGTCAGAAGAACATAAGCTAAAGAATTGTAACGAGTAAGACAAAATCAAAAGTTCATAAAGCAAAAGTTTAGGTTTTAGTTTAGCTTACCATGCCAACAAGCAACTAAGTGATACATCATAGCAGCGCAAATCACAAAATGGTCCCACAATATTATCCCCTCTATCCATATTTAATACTGCTGTGAAAGTTGTGAAAACCATTACGTTTCTGGGATCTGTAATCTCCCAGGACTTGAAATGGGAGACTGCTGAAGGATCCATCATAAATAGAGCACAGCAGTGAATGTACTTCCTGCGTCGGCTGAGGAAGTTCAACCTTCCACAGGAGCTGATGAGGAGCTCTTCTCAGCTCATCCATAACAGCGTGATTCAGATCAGTGACTAAACATGACAAAAACAGGCTACAATTCTGGTCTGCCAAAAATATCAATGGTGCCAGTCTGCACACCTTACAGGACCTGTATTATTCCAGAGTCATGAAACGGGCTCGAAAAATCATTACCGAGCCCTCACATTCAGGTCACAACATTTTTGAACTTCTTCCATCGGCCACGTGTTATAAATTAATTTACACCAAAACAAACGGATATAAGAACAGTTTTTTCCCACAGGCCATCAAGCTCACAAATGGTTAGTTTCATCCCCCCAAACCTCCCAGGGTCTTGCAATACTGTCAAAACTGTTCACATATTGTTAATACTTATTTTCAGTGTTTATTTCAGCATTTCTTACACTGAGTTGCACTCTGCAATTTGTATGTAGATATAATATATATATATATATATATATATATATATATATATATATATATATATATATTTACATTCTCTGTTTTGTGGGTTTTTTTATCTGAGGTGTATGATTAACTGTCGTATGTATGTCGATTATGTAACTTAAAATTGAAGAGTCACCAAAAACGGAGTCAAATTCCTCGTTATGCATGCATACTTGGCCAAAAAATCTGATTCTGAAGCATTGATGATAATGATGCAGCTGTGGATTAATCATTAAGCAAAATAAGTACAGGGTACTAAGAGAAAGAGTTTCTTTAAAAAGTAGGAGAAAGATTTTAAGTATAGGTAACGTTATAAGTGGGCAACAGTAAGCACTATTTTTACATCTTTTGATATATGTATGTTGAGATGCTGGGTAACATCAAATTTAAAAAGTATTGAAATGTTAGATGCTTTATTTCATACATAGTAATGATGTTTCTTCATTAGAATACCTTTTTAAAAACTTGTCCACTAACACTTATTTCTGTTGAAAGAGAATAATGAAAATCAGCTGCATGACTATTGTAAACACTTTCTTTGGCAGGCTATACATATTGTAGCGCTTGGTTTGATAGCTTTTGCTGAGGCAGAATTTAGTCATTGTAGACCTAGACTTTCTTTGGTTTGTCTTTATATCATTTTTCTTCATGCTCATAAATATGTTTTGAAAGGCTATATTAAAGTCTAGTTAGGTTTGTTTGTTTTTATTTAATGGGGAACCAAAGGAACTGAGAAGAATAGCTCTTTGAATATTTTTGGTAAATCTTGTCTATTTTTTTTTTTTTTTTGCTGTATAGTCTATAGAGCACACATTTTCAAAGATTATGTGCCTTCTTAATGGTATGTGTAATATACGTTTATTTCCAGTTCAGTCTTTTTTATTTTGGACAATAAACATAGATTGAGTATAACTTAATTAGATCAGCTGACTCAATTAATTCTTAAAAAAAATAACTTAAAACTCATTGGTTCAGAAAGGCATTTAACCTACCCTGACATTCTGAACTTTGCTTTCAGTTTACCTGTCTGTCCAGGTGCTGATGAAGATAGGCAATTGTAAGACAAATTCAATTACTTGTTTAGATTTTTCTTGGTAGTATTTGTATTTTTGTATTTTGTTAGGGTTTACTGTCTGTTATTCTGAATTAAACACGTTGCTTTTCCTATCTTTATATTTATTTAGTGTTTATATTGTATCCAATGTTCTGGGTTTCATCTTTTTTCTGCTCCATGCTGTTCACTCTGAAATTCTGTGAAGCATTTGAGCATGGGAAAGGTACTATATAAATAAAATGTATTGTTACCATTACATTAATTGATTAAAATTGTCTTAATGAAAAGAAACATCACTAGAACTACCCAATATATTAGCTTATGAAATTAGGCCAACAGAAGCACCTAAACTGGATTCAGCCTGAAAAGTATATACACATAAATGATACCGTGATATACAGTGCATCCAGAAAGTATTCACAGCGCATCACTTTATCCACATTTTGTTATGTTACAGCCTTATTCCAAAATTGATTAAATTCATTTTTTTCCTCAGAATTCTACACACAACACCCCATAATGACAACGTGAAAAAAGTTTACTTGAGATTTTTGCAAATTTATTCAAAATAAAAAAACTGAGAAATCACATGTACATAAGTATTCACAGCCTTTGCCATGAAGCTCAAAACTGAGCTCAGGTGCGTCCTGTTTCCCCTGATCATCCTTGAGATGTTTCTGAAGCTTATTTGGAGTCCACCTGTGGTAAATTCAGTTGAATGGACATGATTTGGAAAGGCACACACCTGTCTATATAAGGTCCCACAGTTGACAGTTCATGTCAGAGCACAAACCAAACATGAAGTCAAAGGAATTGTCTGTAGACCTCCAAGACAGGATTGTCTCGAGGCACAAATCTGGGGAAGGTTACAGAAAAATTTCTGCTGCTTTGAAGGTCCCAGTGAGCACAGTGGTCTCCATCATCCATAAGTGGAAGAAGTTCGAAACCACCAGGACTCTTCCTATAGCTGGCCGGCCATCTAAACTGAACGATCGGAGGAGAAGGGCCTTAGTCAGGGAGGTGACCAAGAACCCAATGGTCACTCTGTCAGAGCTCCAGAGGTCCTCTGTGGAGAGAGGAGAAACTTCCAGAAGGCCAACCATCTCTGTAGCAATCCACCAATCAGGCCTGTATGGTAGAGTGGCCAGACGGAAGCCACTCCTTAGTAAAAGGCACATGGCAGCCCGCCTGGAGTTTGCCAAAAGGCACCTGAAGGACTCTCAGACCATGAGAAAGAAAATTCTCTGGTCTGATGAGACAAAGATTGAACTCTTTGGCGTGAATGCCAGGCGTCACATTTGGGGGAAACCTGGCACCATCCCTACAGTGAAGCATGGTGGTGGCAGCATCATGCTGTGGGGATGTTTTTCAGCAGCAGGAACTGGGAGACTAGTCAGGATAAAGGGAAATATGACTGCAGCAATGTACAGAGACATTCTTGATGAAAACCTGCTCCAGAGTGCTCTTGACCTCAGACTGGGGCGACGGTTCATCTTTCAGCAGGACAATGACCCTAAGCACACAGCCAAGATATCAAAGGAGTGGCTTCAGGACAACTCTGTGAATGTCCTTGAGTGGCCCAGCCAGAGCCCAGACTTGAATCTGATTGAACATCTCTGGAGAGATCTTAAAATGGCTGTGCACCGACGCTTCCCATCCAACCTGATGGAGCTTGAGAGGTGCTGCAATGAGGAATGGGCCAAACTGGCCAAGGATAGGTGTGCCAAGCTTGTGGCATCATATTCAAAAAAACTTGAGGCTGTAATTGCTGCCAAAGGTACATCGACAAAGTATTGAGCAAAGGCTGTGAATACTTATGTACATGTGATTTCTCAGTTTTTTTATTTTTAATAAATTTGCAAAAAACCTCAAGTAAACTTTTTTCATGTTGTCATTATGAGGTGTTGTGTGCAGAATTCTGAGGAAAAAATTAATTTAATCCATTTTGGAATAAGGCTGTAACATAACAAAATATGGAAAAAGTGATGCGCTGTGAATACTTTCCGGATACACTGTATACAGCAGCCATGATGATTTTTAATTATATTGCATTATACATTTTTGGCTATATCGTCCACACTTACTAAAACATAAGCCAATTATCTCTGTCATTATTATTGAGCACAACATTCTGAATTAGTAACCAGCACTTAAAGAATCTTACTGGAATCTTTTAAAGAGGTATTCACAATCGTTGTATAAAGATGTTCATATCATCATGCTAGTTTCATTAAAAAGCATGACTTTCTGAGAACATGGCAAAACTTGTCATGTCAAGGAAATAGTTCAACAAAATGGTATCACACATTAGGAAAACAAAGTAATGTCATAGTGTAAATCGAAGCCTCAATTAAAAATGACTTGGACTCAGAGAAAAGATTTTTAAGGTCAATAATAACATTATAATAAATAACAGTAGGAAATTATAGAATGGGAGTGCCTCGTAGTAAGGAGGCCAGAGTTGACGTCCTGGGTCCTCCCTGCATGGAGTTTGCATGATTTCCCTATGTCTGCGTGAGTTTCCCTATGTCTGCGTGGGAAATCATTTTTGAATGAAGTAAAGAAAAGCCAAGCAAAATGACACCTTTTATTGGCTAACTAAAAAGATTACAATATGCAAGCTTTCAAAGCAACTCAGGCCCCTTCTTCAGGCAAGATGTAATCAAATAATAATGATGTACTGAATGAAGTAAATGAAAGACTGTCTTGCAATAAATTGCAATAGTGATTCTTGAAATTGGAGTGACATTTTTGAGTAACATATGAATATAGACTGTTTTTGTTACATTTTTGCCCATGAAGATGTAAAAACGTGGTATTTGCTTAACTTTCACATATAGTTAATTTTCAAGAAAACACAATTTGTCCTATGATTGATTGATGTTGCTTTCCATCACCAAACCTGCTACAAATCACTCTTCTCTATCACTGAGTTCTTACAAATTACTTTATACAGGTAGTCCCCAGGTTACGGACATCCGACCTATGACTTACGAACGAGGACGCAACTGCGACGCATGCGCCTCAGTAACTGCCACTCCATTATCTTCGGCCTGGGGATGCTGCAAGCGGTGGCTGGAGGGGGGCCATTTCGCTGCTCGCATAGTGTAGTGCCCCTCGGGCGGCACCCGGCGGCAAGCGCTGACCCGTGGTCCATAGTCACCGGGGCCACAGCTATCGCTCGTGTGCAGGACGATGGTTCGCTGCCCGCCCACTACTCCGCCGCAGCTACTGCTTCTGACTGGATGCAGGCTGGATGGAGTGGAGGGGGGCGTTTCACTGCCCGCCCAACACACAAGGCTGGTAATGCTGCAAGCGGTGACCCGGTTGTGGCTGAACGGGGCGGCGGGGTGTGCCTTGGATGGCTGCCTGTTGAATTGGGATTGGGTGATTCACTACCCGCTTTTGGCCGCACCGTGTTCGTTCTCGGTGGGCGGATGCTATAGGTAGCATACTGTAGTGGAGGTGACTGTGAGGTGGATTGGTGATGAACCCCCCCCTCGCTGCCCTCAGTCATTCTCAATAGTAAGCCTGCTTGTACTGTTACGCACATAGCAGGAAGTTGTCTCTTGTCAGTACATCAGACGTGTTGACGGGTGCCTTCCTGCTGTGATAGCGTGTATTGTATAGCGCTGTGCAGAAGAGCTCATCTTAATCTTTTGTCTTTACCCTTCAAGAATGTCTCTAAAACACAAATCTGATGCAAGTGCTGGTGATACAGTAAAGAAGAGAAAAACCATCACCATTGAAAATAAAGTAGAAATAATAAAAAGGTCAGAGAGAGGTAAAACTCCATCATTAATTGGCAGAGCACTTGGTTACAGTCGGTCAACAATAGCATTTATTAAAATAATGTACCTGTTCCGACTTACATACAAATTCAACTTAAGTACAAACCTACAGTCCCTATCTCGCACGTAACCCGGGGACTGCCTGTATCTGTTTGTTGTAATAATACTGTCTTCAAAAACAGACTCTGAGTTTAATCACAAAAAACAGAATAAAGATCACAAATACACTCTTTTGTATAATTCCTCAATTAAAGTAATCATTTTGAATAAATGATTCTGTTTTTTAATACAATGTATCATAATATGGATAGCAAGAAGTTAACAACGTGGAAAAAAATATAAAAATGAATTTTCGAAGTTGTATTGTAAAACAGAACTGGTTATAGTGATTTACATTGATTTCTACGAATGTAGAGTGTAATAAATGCAGCACCTAGGCAATGAATTCCAGATGCTGGATGGTTTGAGAAGGAGCCTTTCGTTAATGCAAGTCTACAGTATTTCTCCAATGCTGAGCTCACAAGTTTCATTCTGCAGATAACTTTTATGACTTTGAATTTTTGCTTACATATTTTTACCTTTTTCTGAATCTATTTGGATACATTTTCCTTTCTTTGTTTTTATGTTTTGACATTTAAATCCTGATTTAAACAATATTCGGAAACATTAAACATATTTAACGTCATACCTCAACACCATTATTGTTTTATTACAAGTGTTGATGTGTTTTTTTCATGGTTGCTGTTGCCTGGGAGTGTGACGATTTAAAGGTCAGCACTATGAACTTCCAGCTTATCCGAAGTTACGGATAACAAATTTTCTTCATTATAGTGTGCTTTAATTAAATAATACTCCTTTATCAAACCCTGTTGCCTTGTTTTTTTTTAATTGAGATTTCTGCTTAGTGTTAATGTTTTGATGAGAAATTGGATGGACTTTCAGTTTAGAACTTTGGCCTGGCATCTGCCTACATGTTTTTTTCGGTATCTGTTATTTCACTTATATGCCTTCTGGAAACGACACGACAATAAGTGATATATACGTTATTTCAATTGATTTATTTACAGAAATTATTACTTATCACTACCTGACAGCTGCGGTGGGTTGGCACCCTGCCCGGGATTGGTTCCTGCCTTGTGCCCTGTGTTGGCTGGGATTGGCTCCAGCAGACCCCCGTGACTCTGTGTTCGGATTCAGCGGGTTGGAAAATGGATGGATGGATACCTGACAGACAAATGATTTTTTTGTTTAGATTACTGCGTTGCTATTACACCCTGTCCCCTAAACCAAAAATCATATTATAAGCAGGTGAGGGTTACAACTGGAAGTTAATTAATTCTTGAAAACAAAGAGAATAGCTGTGATGACTAGTAGGCTAGACAGGTAAAGCATAACACAAGCAGCATGCTGGTCAAAATAAAACTAAACACTTTCTGTTAGATGTTTCTTAGAGCTTGTACTTAATCGAGAGACATTGGTCCCTTTAAACAGGGGTATGAAAAAAAATGTTTTTGTTTAAGTTTTCCAGTCTTTCTTTCCTGAAAATGAAAAAAAAGAACAGTGTGATGTAGTTTCGGTCGACTTGGTTGATGTTCTGTTGTACAATGAAAACATGGCCTTCCTTATACGGAAAAAGTGACCCCATAATGTCACACACCAGTACCTTTGCAAACTGGCTTAAAATCTGACACACGTGAAGCAAAATGTTCAAGAAGATTTAAAATTTATAGCTTAGCTAGTTCCCTGTAAAGAGGGGTACTGTTTTTGGAAAAATTAACGATTGTGATCTGTTAAAAATTCCTTTCATTCACATCTTAAATTTAAAGTGATAGCATGCTATACATATTTAGGCTACAGTCTATTTACCAAAGGGAAGAAAACATTAAATGTGAATGGTTATTATGGAGTTAAAGTAAACTAGGTTCCATTCTGAACAATTCTCTTCTGAGTGCTGTGAGTTTTTCACTTCAAAATCTCTTACTCTTTCCTCTGCATGCAATACATAATACAGTGATTCTGCTTCAAAATGACTTTTTATTAACTGAGATGATCTTGCAATGGGCAATTGGTCATCTCAGTTCTTATAGCTTCTTATGTTCTTGTTCATTATTATTGTTCTTTAACGTAATTTTTCCTCTTTATGTACCCAATTTGCCGTGCCTAATGTTACTTATTTGTTCCACTACTTATGATCCTTTGCTGACAGGAGGAAGCCCAGTGATGAGAAAGAACCTTTATTACCAACATATGCTCTTGTTATTTTTCCACTTCACAAATCAGTAGTATTTCATGAGATCTGCTGTCTCCTGTGTCATAAGCCTGATGTCTTTTATTCTACAATATATATAAAAAAATCAAAGTAACCTTTTTGCTTTACATATTTTTCAATGTGCAATTAATATGATAAAAACAATATATCAGAAATTGAAAAAAAATCATTTACACTCATATAACAGAAATTTAGAATGCATGCCATTTTTATGAGGGCTGATGTTACATTAGCTTTACTGCTTTCTTATATGGCAATTAAATATATATTACAATAATAATTTTTTCTTGAGTGATAATTGTCTGATCATTCAAAAATGGGTTGGGTGTACAAACATTTTATATGTCGGAGCTTCACACCATTTGTATGCAAAAGGTATTTTTTCACTTTGAAATAGAAATGCTTCACCGGGAAACTCACAAATAGAACAAAAACAAAAGCTTTTATGGCTGCCAAACCCATCAGTATAAGTAGGTTTTCTTCACTGGTGGATTGGATATTTCTTGGATTGCTTTACAAGAGGCAGAGAAACAGAATTTTAAAGTTTCTTCATCACTTAAAAAAATATAGAAACCAGTGAAACAGATGGAGCAATCATTTGAACCTTAAAGGAAGCATATTGTTATATCTTCATTAGGAGGGGAGCTTAACACTCTCATTTAGAGTATCTAGACTGATGAGGAAATCCCAGATTACATCATGAAAGCTGTAATCAACATAATCTTCAAGAAAGGAGACAAATCCAACTATGAAGATTATAGAGGGTTTGTTTTGCAGGCCCACACTGCAAAGATGATGGAGAGAATCTTTCTGGTTCCACCTTCTGTATTAAGCTGGTCATCAAATGGCTAGTGACTTTGCAAATAATACTTTTCTGCTACATGTATACACTAGTACATAAAACACTACCCTGGAATATGCCAGAAATGTCATTACCACTGAGGGCTTGACTAAGAACAAAACCGCCAACACTCAAAATGGACAGTACAAAGGAACATTTAAAACAGTATAAGATGTACATGTTTCACCAGAAGTCATACTATTAACTCAATTCTTTTTCACTTCATATGTACACAAATGGCATAAAGACATGCATCCATTTTTCCCCTGAAACAAAATGGGTTAATGGAGCCCAGCAGTCTATTTCAGGAACAAAAGGGTGGAAGGCGAGAACCAATCTTGAATGGGACAGATTACGTTTATCCAAAGCAACATATAAAGAAGGCCCAAATAATTGAATAACATCTGCCTACAGACTGTTTTAAACAAGTGTAGCAAGATAGATTACAAAAGTTGACCACAATAAAGTTATAAAGCTAGCATAACAAACAATGATCAATTAACAATATGACAGATATCCAAAGAGCAAAAATATTCCTCAGACATTCACCGTACTGTAGGATTTTCAAACACTTCATAATAAATCGGGTGTTTTTGTTTTTGGCCTCTCCATCTTGGGCAATTGATAATAGTGTCTTCATGGGGTTTACCACCGTTACACTGTTTTTCTCCTCCACACTTCTCAAAAACATGCCGATTAGATTAATCAACAACTCTAAACTGAGTGTTGTGGGTGTGTGTGTGTGAGTATACCCTGAGATGGACTGGTGGTCCGCCAAGGATTGCTTCCTGCCATAGCCCCATTGTCTGCCAATGACCTTGTATTGGAATAAGCCGTTTTAAATAAATGAATGAGTGATTGCTGCTCTGCTCCAGTGTAAATAATTTACAAGATTAGAATTCTTTAACCACAAGAGTTAATAAAATTACACTTCTTTTAAATATGCCTAAATGAGAACCATTCATGCAGTCATCATTAATTACACTTCTTTTTGGCCTGTGTGTCATTTAATACAGCTTACATAATTTTTCACTATAAATAGCAGAAAATCAGCTTGTTTAAATGTTTTCTACTGTACAAATAAACTATGACACCACATATTGTAATCCTGGATCATTTCTCCTAAGATTGCTTTTTCAAATAGGCTATCCAAGTACCCAAACTGAGAAAGGCGTATTAACTGCATATTGTTACGCAGCGAGAGCTGTTTTACTGGGGCACTCAGCTCTGCCTTCAGCAATTAAAGAAGATCTGAAATGCCTTTTTAACTGGTTGCTCCTCCCTTCATCTAGGAAATGTCTGATCACAGAGAATTTCTATCAGACTAGATCAGTAAATGGTATTAAATACAGAAATTAAATTAAAACCTCTAGAAGTAAGAGTTTTACTTTTTCAAGAAAATATTTAATTTCATATAATAAGGAAAATGAAAGCTACAAACCACAAAACCTTAGTTTTAGGAGTGTCTTTCTGTCTTGAACACCTTCCCAAGATGCTTTATGTCTACTGATACATAATACAACTATTTCCATTCCCATTTTACAGTAGATGCAGGATCAACACTGGTAGCCTTGTCATTTACTTGTGGAATCAAAAAATTTTATTTTATTATAGTGATTTAAAGCATTAATCGCCATTATAACGGAAACGGGATTATGTTACTGAATAGTTAATTATGTTAGTTTTAATTCCATCATAAAATACATATGCCACCTTTGCCACCGTCTCTGTAACTTACTAGATACTTGTGCCTATCTGGCTCTTACCAAACCCAGGTACTGAAATATATCCATGCAGTGTCAGGCGCAAGGCATGATCTAACCCTGAATAGAGTGCCAGTCCATCACAGGGCACTTTAATGCACCCATTGACACACATTCACACCAGGCCAATTTAGAAACACTAAGTAATCTAATACACAGATCTCTGGGATCAAGGAGGATACCAGTGTACCACCACAGTAAAACACACTCTGGGCGATGCAACACAGAAAGTGCCCAGTTTGGGATTGAAAGCCAGGAGTTTTGAGGCAGCAGCACTGAATAATGTGCCACCCATATACTGTATATATTGTGGAGACTGGCCCGGACACAGACAGGCAGACACCGTAGGTACAACACCCAACACACGTTTATTCATATTTACAAGAATAAAGTACACACAACCCCAAAACTCCCCCAAAGTTCAGGCCTCTCACACAATGCCTTCTTCACCACCTCCATTCCTCTCCACCAAGCTCTGTCCTTCTCCTCTCCCGACTCTAGCCAACGAATGGAGGGAGGCGGCCTCTTTTATAATCACCCGGACATGCTCCAGGTGCCTCCTGATAATGTTCCGCTGGCACTCCCCAGTGTGGCGGAAGTACCAGCTGCGCACCCGGAAGCACTCCGTGTGTCCCTGGTCGTTTTCCCCCCAGCACTTCCAGGTGTGGTGTGGTGGAAGTGCTGAGGACCAGGGCTCTCCGGGCATTGGAGCGCCCCGTGGCAGTGACCACGGGCCCCTATAGGGTTGAGCTTCCAAGCTCAGTTCCTGTGGTCCCCAAAGCCACCAGGGCGGTCGCCCCCTTGTGGTCTGGAGGAGGCGTAATCCCTCCTCCGGTCCTTCCGGGCATCCTGGCTGGGTGCCACCCCTCAGCTGCTTGCCACAATATATATATGTATATGTGTATATATATATATATATACAGTATATATTTATATATATGTGTACACATACAGTATACACACAGTATTTTATATATATATATATATATATATATATATATATGTACATACTGTATATATATGGATTGTTTATGAAAACAATACCAAAGTGATTCTCTGGATGAATTGTAAAGACTTCACTGTATTAGCTGTTCAGTATGCAGTATGAACCTTTGCTCTGTTACAAAACTGACAAAATTATTTGTACTTGTGAGTTGGCTTTCATTCGCTTCCTACATCTTTTCTCTCTAAATTTTGAACCGCTGCCAAGAGTTGTAGAGGTGTAACTCTAATTCTACATATCCTTTCTTTTTGCATCATTTACATCTGAAAGGGGGCTATGGAGGCTTTGCGTCATTAACTATCTGAATAGAATAAACCTAAGGTTTTTGTGTACCGGAAGGCACTTTTAAATTCTATTTTCTAGGAAAGACCCTTAAGCTTGACTGGGTCACTGGTTTTATTTTCTCTAAAACATTTTCACTCCATTTTGTGACCATCTCCGTGAATTATTGCTGTTTAGTGATATTACATGAAGTCATCATGCATTATACTGTTTCGTGGCCCTAAGCTATTGCACGTTGGCATTGTAACCAGCCCTGTAAGGTACTGTGTCATTTTCTGTATATTTATATATTAGATGAATTATAATATTATTGCTGGGAATTGCATTAGCAATAATGTTCATATGATTTTAGTGTAAATTGATTGCTGTTGGCAATGCTGTGGGATCTTTGGCTCCCTTACATTAGTTCAGGTGACTCCCCTGAAGCATGGAAGAATACAAATGCATGCCATTTCTTCCTTTCTCGGCCTGATTTTCCAGTACATGTCAGTGGGGTACAGTGTATACACAGATACACCCTTGATTATATATAGCAGTGGGCTATATCAGGGTATTTGCTTTTGATGAGATGATTTGCTTTTAATGAGATGGTCAGTAACTAAATAAATTGTTAAGAAATGTATTTTGTGATACTTTCTCTGTATCTTTTGGAGAGTGTATAAATGTTTGCGTTTTTCCAGGGTGCTGGAGAGTCTGATAGTTAACTGAATATTTATTATTCGCTTTGAGATGTTAAAAAGTATTTAAAGATGATGAGAAAGTAAGAATATTAAACTGAAAGCTTTTTTCTTTTTTAGTTTTCTTTTTTATTTGAACTTTTGACCTCTCTAAAAGCAACAAATCTAAACCACATAAAACAGAAAATTTTAGCAGGAAGAAGACAGAGAAGTTAAAACTAGAAAAAATGAAACAGTCTGCTGCAAAAGGGCAGTCTAGCCAAATTATATTTTAAGAAAGGTCAACATTTTAAATGGTAAAGTGGGCATTTTCTGTGCTTTATACATGCATAAAAGGCAATGTTTTCAAATCTGTTATATTTCAGCCAGTATTCCCCCCTAGCTGTGTTTAAAATTCATATTTTATGTCTGTTTTGTTCATTCTTGATCCCTTTATTTATATTAATATTCGTTATGTTGATGATGCATGATTCTTTCATTTTGTCTGTGTATGCAAGATACTGTACCTCTGCCATGTTCCCTGTGTTTTGTGGTTGGTCTCCCAAGGGAACACGGCTACTTGACAATCACTGCCAGGAACTGCCCTCTGCCCTGTAAATCTGGGACATCTCCCACAGTTCCTGACGGTTCATTTTGAATGCACTGTGGAGCTGGTGAGTGTTCTACTGTGCTGTTGTGTTTTTTTGTGACTTTTCTGAAATGCTGACATTTTTTGCTCTCTTTTCTGATCATTCTTGGGGTTCTGATATGGGACTTGGTTGCTTTTGGAATTGTCTTTGCAGTCATTGTATACCTTTTGTGCTCTTTGGAGTTTCACATTGTAACAGAGATTTTGTGGAATAACGATCCTATATTTACCCTTATTACTAGAGTTTGATGCTAATAGACCCCTCTAATAAGCTTTTTTGGAAGTGTTTGGGGCTTATATGCTCTTAGTATCCCCGATTATAACAGAACCATTGGACAGCTTTAATTTGTAAACACGTATTGATACATCTGTTAGGGTGACATTGGACAGAGAGGGGATAGAAGAGTTTAACTTGACCCTTAAATTCTTTAAAAAGCCAGCAGCTTTTAGCAGCAGAAAAGCATAGACAGAATACAGTCACCAATAAGAACCATGCCTTGAAGCTGCATGTAACGTTAAGAGATGGAATGCCTGCACACATTGGGTATGTTGGGTGACTTTGTCTTATGATAGCTGCAGAAACATTCAGGTTGTATGGTGATTTGTCATATCCATTTGCTTTGCTTCTACTTTTGGCACATGAAAAAACATTAAAAATGGTAAACTGTAATGACTGAATAAAGAATCTATCCCTGATCTCTCTTGCCATCTGGGGTCTAGACATTGGGGGATTGGTGGCGAGGAGTTGCAGTAGCAGTCCGCTCTGAGTGAAGGTGGACCATATTCTTAGGGGTACGTTGTCTCCTTTAGAGTCGGGTGAGTGCAAGGATAAAAGGACATATCTGTGGGTCTTAGACATGAGACAACATTTTATTGTATCGAATTTTGCAATACAAAATGCTGCCAATATGAAATTTGGCCTTGCATCGTGTATTGTATGACAGTATCACGTGACTGAAATTAAACACAAAGATAAATTAAAATGTGTTTCATTAAAAGCAGGGAATTTAAAAATCTGATTGGTAAACTAAAACTAAACTGTAACATGACAAACTGAGCACACTTTGCCAGAATCATTAATCACTGCTTGTATGGTGATGTGAAGGTGAATGTCGTCGGTGCATGATATAGACATCCCCATATGTGAAGTTGGGCTTGGACTGCAGGTTAAGTGTTTCACGCAAGTACTTCATTTAGTGAGTTGCAACATTGTTTGATGAATGCACCATTGCTTCGCCAGTCTTGTTATCAAACCTGCCATCATATCGGATCATCTCTAATGATGTACCCGCAAGTAACTGGAATCAGCAAGCTGTGGTTTCTGCAACTCTTACAAGCTGCAGATGTGAGAACAAGTGCTCCAGACATCGATGAACCTTTCACTGATACTAATTCAAAAATAAGTGTTGATTACAGCAAGCAGAGATTATGCAGCAGTGAATATTACATTCCTTTCAGCCAAATTCAAAATGTTCTCTTTTCTGGTCAAACAATACATGTGCTCCTGCTACATCTGTTTCCAGTGAGTGAGTGTTGTCAACTATGGGGGATATTGTCACAGCGGAGAGGTCTCGGCTTCTTGCAGAATGTTGATGTTCTCATTTTGCTTAAAAGGAAATATAAAATATGTTTTTCATAGATCCAGTCAAGACCTACAGGTCAGTAAGGCATTCAAGCAGGATAAAAGGACAACCATTGTTGGGGCAATGTTTAAAAGATAAGTTTATATTTGCATGGTTCTGTTGTGCAGTAACTTTGCATTCTAGTTTTACAGGATCATTACTGTCACGCGTACTGAATACAGTCAAATTCTTACTTGTATATGCTAATAAACATGCAAACTGTACTATGTTATTGCAGTGCAAATATTTTATGATAATGTTGTAGTGGTTAGCAGATTACCCAGAAGATGGGAAGGGCTGGATGCCTGACTGACAGCAATCTGTCATACAGATACAGTGAGTTTGACATTCCATAAACTTTTCAGTATTGTTCGCGATACACCGTACAAACACGGGAAGGATTAAGAATGGATAAATACAAGCATGCATAGAAAATAAGTGGTTTTCAGTGGATTGGGTATAGAAATCACACGTGGCAGTGAAAGACAATGGGTGGCAAGAGTAGATGTGGCTAGTCGCTGTTTGTTATCTACTATGTTGTGTGATTTTTTTTTTCCCACGGTGATAACAGTGGGAAGGTGGTACGATCTTTCATTGTTAAGTAAATGCACCCATTCTTGTGCTTAAGTCACTTGGTGTGTGCCTTTCCATTTTACTGTCGGTTACAAGATTATTTTATTTTATGTTAATGCAAAAATTTGTGAAAACTTGCATATTTGCATACTGGTTTTACAATGTTTTGATATATGAATGTCTAATGATAAGTAACACTAAATATAAAGTATATTTCTTTTATGAAAATTTCATATCTCAGGAATATTGTATCATGAAGCCTGAATCACAATATAAATTGTATCGTGGAATAAGTGTATTCTCTCATGCCTTGTGGGCCTACATAACAAAGTTAGCATAGGGTCACCATAAAACTGTTCCATGATAAAACTCAGGGCACACATTGTGGCCATATTAGCGCAGTTGCTAACGCTGCTGACTCTTATATCTTAGGTGATTGGTTTGATTCCTCTGGGTACCATGATGCTGAAGTATTTGAACCCTGCCCTCCAGCCCCACATTCATGATTGTGTTCTCCTATGGTTCACAACCATCTAGTCTGGCCTAATGAACAGATCCAGTAGATGTGTGAGGTTGCTTTCATAATCAACCCAGCTTGGATTGGTATTTCCACCGCACCCAGCAGCACCTGAGATAGGCTGGGGCACCTTGTGATTCCATATCGATTAAGTTATTCAGAAAATGAATATATGCTCTGCAAATAACAGAAGGAAGTAAAGAAATTAAAAAGTCATTTGTACATACAGTAAATGAGATATATACAGTTAAGAACAGTAAAAAATTAGTTAAATTAAAAATAAAATGTTCAGTATCCTCTTCCAAGAAATAAATCACAGATAAATACTGAGAATATATTTTAATTGTAAGGACAGAGTAAAAGCCTTTTAAACAATATGTGGTTGCCTACTTTTACAGTCCATATAGATCTGGAGAAGCATCCAGACCACCCACCCTGAAGTTCAGTACAGACTAGCCGACTGTGACTGATAGAATAATTTCATTTGCATCCTGTTTGAACCTTGTAAATGACATCTGATTCAGAGTGCTGTTATTATAACATGTCCCACATTAGCAGTTTCACTTTTTGAAATACTAACAATCATTGACCTTGCAGTATATACTGCACTACAGTATTTTATGTGGGCCTTCAAAGAATGGAGCACGTTAACCAAAAGTAAGTTAATAGTGGGAAGAAATGCCTTAAACAGCACTGAAAAGACACCTAAACAATTTGCTGGTGATTAAACCATAAGAAATATACTAAAAGCTAAAAAGGCATTAGTTAATATTGAATTAACTAATAATTATTAACTTGGATATTTAAAAATCAGGTTAACATTATATACTGTCTTTTATAAAGGGCAGCATTTTAAAGATACTGGAGTGGCAGTGTATGATATTGTTACCTCACTATACTTTGATCCCCCATCAACACCCAATGTCACCCAAGTTACTGTTTTAAACAATCACTTGTCTAGGCACAGTCCGTGATTAAAGTGATTCCCTCTGTAGGTAGAGATAACCCTAGGTAATTATTTGTGTGCATATTATAGTAATGGATCTATAACATATGTAACAGCTCTTCAAGAGAGTCCCATCAAATCAACAATCTAATTAAATAGCAGGCTCAGTTATGGGATGCATTCTTGATACACTGGAGGTAGTAGCGAAGGGGGGAATGAAAACAAAATCGAGCGCCATTATGAACAGTACTACATATCCTCTCTCTGTCACACTAGCACTGAGGACTTTCATCCAACAAATTATTCAGCAGAAGTATATCAAGAGACTCTACTGGGGCTCCTTTATAGCAACACGTCTGGGTAATGCCTGTGCCTGTGACTACTATTTTTATCTTTAGCCATGTCAGAAGTTTCCATGCTTTTTATGGCTTCATTCTTTGTCTTTTTGGTGTGTATATGTGAGGGGGGTTGCTTTTTGTCATACCATTTTCATACATGTTTCTGATACAGATGTGAGCAATGGAACACCACAAGGGACAGTCCTGTCACTGTTTCTCTTCACTCTCTACACCTCCGACTACAAACACAACAGCAGGTCATGTCACTTGCAGAAACAATTCTGCACTTATGGGTTCAATTGATAAAGGGGATGGGACAAAGTATAAGAGTCAGGTGGAGAAGTTTGTTTCTTGGTGCAAAGAGAATTGTCTGCAGCTTAACATCTGTAAAACCAAGGCATTAGTTATTGTCTTTTGCTGCACTAAAGAGCCTTCATGTCTGATCACTCTTCCAGGAGTGGATGTAGAGCTGGTCCACTCCTACAAGTGCTTGGGGGGGTCCTCGTTAAAGACAGGTTGGCCTAGTCTTGGAACAGAGGAACTATATAAGAAAAGGCAGAGCAGGCTCTTCTTCCATAGGAGACTGCATTCTCTTAATGTGGGAAATGACATCCTTCACATCTTCAATAGCTCTGTAATGGCCATTGCAGTTTTTTACACTGTTGTATCACTGGTAATTTCACTTCAAGAGAGGTCCACCAAATCAACAAGCTAATTAAAAGTGCAAACTCGTTTATAGGATGCACTCTGGACCCCCTGGAGGTAGTAGCAAAGGAGAGAATTAAATTTAAAAAAAAAAAACTGAGCGCCATTCTGAACAATGCTGCACATCCTCTCTCTGACACACTAACACTGAGGACTTTCAGCCAACGAATCATTCAGCAGAAGTGTGTCAAGAAACACTACTGGGGCTCTTAATACCAACAGCATTACATCTGTGTAATGCCTCACTGTGACTGTGACTGTGATAGCCAATTCAGAATGTTTCTTTCTTTTTAATTTTCTTGCTTTATTGTCATTCTGGTGTGTGTTTAGACCAAAGAAACAAATAAAGTTCTATCTATCTACCTATTAAAATATTTATTTATTTTTTGAACTTCTGTAATTAGCCAAATTTCCCCTGTGGATAAATAAAGCTCTATCTATCTATCTATCTATCTATCTATCTATCTATCTATCTATCTATCTATCTATCTATCTATCTATCTATCTATCTATCTATCTATCTATCTTAAGATTTTGTTTGTTTTTTGAAGCCAGAGTTTTCTCTCCCTTGGGAGATATTTTTGAAATATTTTGGGACATTCTTTGTATCTGGACTTTTAAAATGAGTCAGCAGTGAAAGACAGTAGCCCCGTCATTAAGTCATGGATTACAGCGAGCCCATGATCCATCTTAATATGTAAATTTTAGTTTTCTCTTGCTCAGCCAGCTAAGTAGGTCTCTGGGCTTCTTCAGTGACAAAGTTTTGTTTTTTTTTTATTTATTTTTTACTCTTTTTTTTTTTTGTTTACCACTTTTTGTGCTGGTGGTGGGATTTTAAATTTGTTTATGAAAATGTTCTACTTTGTTACCCTCTTTCTCTTTTTGAAATCAAACTAAAAATTGATCTCAAAAAAGAGGTAGTGATAAAGGCCGATTCTCTTTTTTTGATGCTGAAGTATTTGATGCTAGAGTGTTCTTCTAGACCTGCGTACTAACCGAGCCTGCTTGTCTGCCAAGTCATTACTTTAGTACTGATTGTATGTATTTTGTATGTACGTTCTACATATGGCAATGCACCTCATTTCAAGACATGTACATTTTGTGGGTTGTTAAAATTGTTCATTTTAAATATCAAAGGAAGCTTTATTATATTTTTTTGTTTTGTTGTGACTTCATAATACAAGTTGAACTGACTTAAAAAATTATTTTTCCAAAAGAATTATTTTACTGTGAAAGCAGTAGGGAAAAGATGATGACTATACAAACATATTTAAGTATTTTTAACCAAAGGAAGTAAAATGTGTAAAGATAAAATAGGCATGAAATCAGAGCTGGAATGCAAACCAGGCAGTTGATACAGAACTACTTGAAAGCTACAGCTGATGGTAGGTTGTTCCCCTGAAAGGTTGTGACATCATGTTACATTAAGACGGATACAGTTTTACAATTACAGCTGCTCTTCAGAAACAGCCTATTTCTCAGCTTTTATTTTTATATATTTCAGTCCTTGATTCAACTCAAAGTGCTTAGGTGGCAGGTATACATCCTTACACACTAGTAAACCACAAAGCCTGAAACTTGCTAAGTATTACCCAATCAGAAAAGGAAGAGCCTTCTCAGCCCGACTCCTTAGCTACGATGTAATTTTCAGGAGGCATTCAAATTTGCATCTGTGAAGTTTGCCGATCGCGTTTCCAATTAAACGCCTAGGAGACACAGTCCACCGCCTTATTCGACACACATGCTGTTTTAACCACATAACCTTGGCTAAAAGCAACACGGCAGTCAACATTTTCAACAGTGCCTCAGTTCTGTAAAACAATAATCTCTGAAAATGAATACAGAATGTGGAGTTTACTTTGAAATGGCCATATTTTTTGCTGCCCAATTTGCAAAAATAAACAGGGAAACCTTTAAACACTAACAGTTAAATGTGACTTTTGGCATTTAATCACAATGCCTCTTTTGTGAAGTCTGCAGCATGACATGTAAATATTTTACATGCCGTGTAATACATAATGTCACAGGGCACCCAACATGGACAAGGAGACACCGGCGTCATTCCAATAATTCTTCATTTGTTTGTCTTTCTTTTATGCGTGTGGCTTATGCACACATGCAGAGAAGATAAACAGACAGAGCAGCGCACAGCACAAATGCAGTACCTAGAGCATCTGCCTGGTCTCGGGCTACAAGGCCCAGGTGCTGGGATCTATGGGGGGTGACTGGCTTATTTTCTCCATTCTGCTCAACTCCAAAGCTCAACACATAATGCCCCTCTCCTCTTTTCTTCATCTCGCACTCAGAGAGTCTTAAACTCAAACAGCATAACATGTGCATTTGTATAACGCCTCACTGTGACTTTAATTCCCAAGTCAGAAGTTTTATTTCTTTTTAGTGATTATAGTGTATATTTGAGAGGGGTTTGTTGGGCATAATATAATAATATTATTTATCAATTGAGCTTCTGTAAAATGTCAACTTTCATGACAACTAAAGTTCTATCTATCTATCTATCTATCTATCTATCTATCTATCTATCTATCTATCTATCTATCTATCTATCTATCTATCTATCTATCTATCTATCTATCTATCTATCTATCTATCTATCTACCAAACCATTTTAGAGCAAAATAAATTGTCCAGATGAACATGGCAGTTCTGACTGTGTGTGTGGTCAGATGGATTAAAAATGACTTTAGTTGCGGGTGACAAACGATTAAGGCAAAATGATGAGTGGGAGGAAATGACATGCTATGTTATTCGAAAGGGTGGGCTACTTTTTAAATATTAACCTTTACTAATGAAAACAATTCACATGTGTTTCTTGTTTTTATATTACGCTTTAATAGTTTTTGTTTTAAAGATTAATTAATTGTGACTTTGATTAAAGGTTTCTGCTTTATCTTAATACTGCTCAGATAATTATTTGTACCTTAAAGATATTATCTACTTACTTTAAATTTTTTTGTTCATTGTGGAAAAGGGGGAGTGTGTCTTCTTACAATCTGCTACAGATATCCATAGGTTGTTTTAAGGTGCTGGCTTCAGTTATCAAGGCACCCTTGAATTTGGTGGATACTCAATGGTCAAGTTAGATATTAAGTGAGAAAGAACACTCCAGGCCACACCAATGAATGACGTGTCACCAACATGGAGCACCCTCCTTAATTGGAGAATTAATTAATTTATTATTGGAGAAATTAAAAGATCCAAACTATTTACAAGGGGTAAATAATGGTGTAAAGGTTAATGCCGCTGTCAGAACTTTAGGAGACTCATTTCAAGTCTCGGTCTGCTCAGTTTCTGTCTGATGTTATTTCCATATCTACATGGGTTTTTTTCCCATAGGTACTCTGGCTTTCCTTTCAGATAGCAAAGACATGTGCATTAGGTGATTTGGTGGGGTTTAACTGTCATTATATGAGTGAATACAGATATGTGACTCTGAATTTATTAAAAATGATTAAAGGATAAATTACCTTTATTTTAGAACCCACCAATGCAATTTTGATCCCTCACTTTCACAAGCTGACTCAATTTATCAGGAAGTCTGCATCAGTGTTCCTCAACTTTTTTGGTGTCGCAACCCACATAAATCCCATATAAGTGTCTTTGCAACCTACCAAGGGTTAGACGGTGTATCCAGCATGATTGTCATGTTGAATTGATCACTACCGTTAGAGCAGGGCAGCCCCCCCTTGTTGAATCGAGTTCCACCAACCATAACCAACTGTCAATATAAGTAATAGTAAGTTGCGACCCATTGAAAGCATTCTGCAACCCAGTGGTTCAGAAACATAGGTGTTAGTTACTTATGGCTCATTTTTATTGTGTGGGCACATGGATAGGCATTGGACTTTGGTGTAGGAAACCTAATTTACCAACTCCATGGTGAATTGTTGACCTCATCTTGTGCTCTAAGCTGAGCACCACAGTAGGTGGACAGATGTACTGGAGCCCACCCTATTATATATAGTGAGACTACTAACAACTAGCTGTCATTAATTAATATTTAACAACGTGAACCCTTGGTAGGTTGCAAAGATGCTTACATGGGAAAAAGTGGGTTGCGATACCAAAAACGTTGAGAAGCATTGGGCTAATGTAGTATCAGGCCCATCTTTATCACTTTCATATTTCATGTATTTTGTATGATTAGATAATTACATTTGTTCCATAATCCACTTGGACCCTTTAAACAAAGTTGTTTTACTTCATAGATTCTTTGGGTACTTGAAGACGATCAACAAGAATACTTTTTCAACTAACTTATATGATTTTGACCAAAACTAAAAAGAGATAGGCTGATCAATCAATCTGGTAAGCTTTCTTAAATGGACTGCAATCGTGTTGAGAAGGCAAGAACCTAAAAATCTTAACCCAATTCTTTTTCAATAGATAATCTTTCCCTTATTTTGATTTAAAGTTCAGGCAAGGGATGGATGTTTTCTACTACATCAACAGTTGTTACACAAGCACTGGTGGCACAGCACCAGGAGATCTCCTTAGAAATCAGCACAACCCTAACACCAGATGATGTCATCAAGGAAACAAGCAAATTAATGTAACAAATGATCAAAAATATCCTAAATAATATTTAATACCTGCAGCCTCTGAGCAGTATGTCATGTATTTATAGTATTTTGCTATAACCCATTGTATCAGAGTGAGTAGACCTAGTAAATAAACTTGTAATATGAATAGTATAATGAGATCAGGCAACCAAAAATTGTGAGGCCCTGCCACACAGTGCTGCCTTCTGATGGCCCCAGCCATTACTGCATGTCATTCATTCTTTTTATTTAAATGTCCAAAAACCCACAAGTTTATTCCATTTTCCTTTGTGTCTTATAGTTAACACACATGCCAGTGCATTATTCCACAAAACGACTGACCTCTATGCAAACTCCCAACTCATAGTTGCTCCCCATAACACCAGAGTGGTTTCTGATCCAAAACCAAACACAGTTTAGTTACAGCCCCCCAAAATTTTACTTCTACCTAGATAGTCCTCTGTGCGGCAGTATTTCTAGTTCTCCCATATGGCTTTGCTCAGGGCCTTTCATGTTAATTTATAAAAATCTTCACTCCTGTTATTCTTACATTTACAATCCATACATTGTTCATGTAGTCCTTTGCTTTTATCCATAAAACACACACATTCACCAAGTAATGTTTGGCATATTTATAGGTGAGCCATGAACAGAATATCTGTCGGAGTTTGAAAGATTGTTCCCTTGATTCCTTACACAAATACGATGACCTAAATATGTAGAACAAATAAATCAGCTTGCAAGTCTACGATGGGGCCATTCTGAACAGATGTGTGGTTTCAGCACTGTAAGGGAAGTTGTAATACGAGAAAATGTAAAACAGAATGTGATTACATAATGCATAGTACTATTAATAATTTATGGTAAATTAGTGACTCTTTTACTACTCTAGTTACTTAGTAATAACCTTATATGAATGTGTTTTTAATTTTCGTTGGTGCTGAAACATAAACAATGCCAAGCATTCTGATTATGCGAACTGGTTACACTGTAACCAGTCACTTTGACAGGTATATTGAGCAAATGGGATGTAATGAATGGCTAAGCTCTAAAATGTAGATAAAAACATACAGTCATTTCTCATTTATAGTACATATACCTTATCCATGTATCCATTATCAAACCCATTTAATCCATTTCAGGGTACTTATCCAAGCAGCATTTGGCTCAAGGTACCAACAGTATATTGGATGACAACTACTTTAACACTGACATTTAATGTTATTAAACAAATGAGCCCTCCCAAATATCTGTGCTACCTTTCACATACAGTTATGTTATTTAAAGGCTGTCTTGTATTTCTCCAAAATTGGGTTATTTACCTAAGGCAGTAATATTTCTTTTTAAATGAAAAAGTTTTAGCTTTTTCTAACATATGACATTCAAATTCTACCAAGACTCCTGGAGTTGACACTAATGGTAATGTTGCCACTTAGTTTGCCATCACAGGACACATCAGTTCAGCATTAGGCACTGCTATCTTTTGGCAGTTTGTGGCAAAATGTCATAACAAACATTTATCTCAAAAAAATTAAATGTTCCTTTATTTACTGGTAATGCTAGGGAATTGCTGCTAAGGTAATAAAACAATGTATAAAAATCATGCAAGAGTATGAGGAAATTGAGAAAAAGCAACTTGGATGTTGTTCAACAAAACAGGGTGGAAATATTTATTTTATGAATCCATCTGTTGTCAGAACAATTTAATAATTTCATTGGTGCAGGGCCCAAGGTCTATCCTGGCAGCATTTGCACAAGACTCACCAGACCAAGTCTGATCTCAAATGCACTAATTGAAAATTGAACTGTCTAAAGGAAATCCCAAGCAGAAACAAGAAAAAATGTGCAAACTCTACACAAACAGCGACCAGTGTGGTACTTGAACCCACAATTTTTGAGGCTGTGAGGCAGCAGTGGTAACAACTGTGTCATTTTTCCTGTCAACCCCTCCCATCTGTGTTTTATTTTATCATTTTTATACAGTGAACCAATTTTTCAGACATTAGCTGAGGATGGTGTAAACAAGAGGTGGAGTTACACTGGGGTCGTGGCTGGCATAATTTCAGAGGGGCATGGTTATTTGACAAGGTGGTGTACGCCAGTACCACAAGAATGCCCCTGTGTGAGTTAGTTCAGTATACAAAGGGTGATTATGTATCTGATATACTGTGCTTCATAGGAAAATAGTTTTTATATGATTGGTTAATCTGGTACACATTCCAGATCAGGATAGAGATTTTCTAGATTCACCAGGAGTTAAACAGGAATAGCCTAAAAAGCAACAGAGAAATAAGACCACTTCATACCACTCTTTATTTACAAAGGTGACTTGACATTCAGTACACCATAGTCCAAGCAAATGTTAAAAGTTTTAAAATACTATGGCAGCATACAGATTATTTTTATTGTATTTGGCACTTTCACACAGCTTTGATTCCAGACTTCTCACCCTTTGCTTTGAAAATGATTACTGGAACTGGAGTTGGAGAAAGCCAGCCAGTTTCCACTGATTTGACACCAAGACAAACACCTGAAAACCACAATGTCTGGTCTCTCAAGATTTAGAATAGTATATAGCTCTTTTCGATCTACATGCTTCCATTAGGTCAGATTATCTCAAGGCATAACGTGAGCTACCACAGCTATGCCGATGACACACAGCTGTATTTATCAATAGTGCCTGATGACCCCGACTCTCTTGGTTCACTGACACAATGTCTTACTTGTGTTTCTGAATGGATGAGTAGTAATTTTCTCAAACTAAATAAGGAGAAAACTGAAATTTTAGTGATTGGCAAACATGGATATAATGAAAGTATTAGAAATAAACTTGATCCATTAGGATTAAAAGTCAAGACAAAGGTAAAGAATTTAGGGGTAATTATTGACTGTGACTTGAATTTTAAATCACATATTAATCAGATTACTAGGACAGAATTTTTTCACTTAAGAAATATAGCAAAAGTTATATCTCTTATAACTTTACAAGATGCTGAGAAAATACTTCACGCTTTTGTTTTCAGTCAGCTAGATTACTGTAATGCACTCCTCTCAGGACTACCAAAAAAAGACATCAATCGATTGCATCTAGTGCAAAATGCAGCTGCTAGAATCTTAACTAGGAAAAGAAAATCCTAGCACATCTCTCCAGTTCTGATGTCACTACATTGGTTACCTGTGCCATTTAGAATTGACTTTAAAATACTGCTTATGGTTTACAAAGCCTTAAATAATCTCACTCCATTTTATGTTTCAGAATGTCTTTCACCTTACACTCCAAATTGTAACCTTAGATCTTCAAATGAGTGTTTGCTTATAATTACAAGAGCGAAACTTAAAAGAAGTGGTGAGGCGGCCTTCTGCTCTTATGCACCTAAAATCTGGAATAGTTTACCTATTGAAATTCACCAGGCTAATATGGTGGAGCACTTTAAAAAACTGCTAAAAACTCATTATTTTAACATGGCTTTCTCATAGTTTCATTTTAGTTTAATCCTGATATTCTATATATGCATTTAATTATCATTTCCATTCATGGTGGTTCCGAAATCTGTACTAACCCCTGCTTTCTCTGCTGTTCTTCTTCCAGTTTTCTGTGGTGGCGATCTGTGCCACCACCACCTGATCAGCACCGTAATGTCCCTACATTGATGGATTAAAGGCCAGAGGTGCACATGACCATCATCATCAAGTTCTTCCATGTGAATCCCGAAAACCATGAGGACAGATTGAGGTCATTTATGTTAGGTAGAATGCCTAGAGGGGGCTGGGTGGTCTCGTGGCCTTGGAACCCCTGCAGATTTTTTTTTTTTTTTTTTTTTTGTCCAGCCATCTGGAGTTTTTTTTTTTTTCTGTCCTCCCTGGCCATCAGACCTTACTTTTATTCCGTTAATTAGTAATTTTATTTTTATATTTTGTCTTTTTTCTCTTTCTTCATCCTGTAAAGCACTTGGAGCTACATCATTTGTATGAAAATGTGACATATAAATAAATATTGTTGTTGTTGTTGTTATAGTTTTGTTGTATATTTGTCCTATTTTTTAGACGTTGGTTGAAAACAATAAACTGTTGACAGTGAACAGCTTATACCATCTGAGATAGTGGAGAGTGTCATGGATGGTTCCTAAGTGTAATCTAAGATGAAGTAATGTGGTTCAGTGGTTTAGGCTGCTACCTCACACCATCAAGAACTGAAGTTTAAGTCCTAGCCTGGTCACTGTCTGTGTTGAGTCTACTCATTCTCCTTAGGCCTGAATGGGGTTTTCTTGAGTTTTATTCCAAGAAACGTTCAGGTAGGGTTAAAGGTAATTGAAATTATTTCTTCACAAACATGGTATATTTGCAATTGCCATGTTAACCTATGTTCTGAAGTGTTTTCTATAAATTAAAAAAAATCGTTTTCTCACTGGCACATTACAGTGGAGGGTAATGGAGTATGGTGCATCATCAGAAAATAAAAGCCTAAAAACTTAACAATTAAGTACCAAAAGTTTCAATATAAGAAAACTTGTCTTCCATGTTTCCAGTGCAAGTCTGTGACAACTGAGGATTACACACATTCCAAAGACTGTTTTTGACCTGTTCTGTGCTTCTAAACCATCCTTGTATAAGTAAATGTAAGCGTGTAAGTGTGCCTTGCAGTGGCCTGTCACCTCTCCAAATTTTGGTTTCTGACTTTAGCCTGATGCTATAGGGGGTAGACTCCACCTGTAATGAATTTAATCTGGATTAGTAGGCTCAGTGATCCTGGATAGATATTTTGTATAGAATCACAGAATCAGAAGTAATTAATGGAAATAAGCACACCTTAATTAGAATATATGATTTGAGGACATCTCTTAGTCTAATACTTTAAAAAAAACAAAACATCAGTTGGATGGATCTCTGGATAATATGCAGCGTGTACCCCAGGGTTACATGCCTAGGAAATGGTACATTGACGCATACACAGCTGCAGCTCTGTGGGTTTGCATTATCAGGGCAGCTTTTGATCTTTAGTTTCATGACACCTGGTTTTCATTATGCTCAGTTACCTTGCACTGCCCTAGAGTTGTGAATGTGTGAGAGTTACTGGGCCACTCTTGACTGACAGAATCATGCTCATTTTAATTTATATTCAGATTCTTTTTTTACTTGAACATGACAGCATTTTAAACTAACATTTTGTGGAAACTTGATAGCTAACAGCTGTTTCATCAAGTATTTGCAAGTGATCAAAATGATTCAAGCATCCCTCCACCTCTTTTCTGGATGTTTTTCCTCCATTACAGGATTGCTGGAAACTGAAGCCTATCCTAACAGTGTAAGGCACATGGTAGGAACCAAACCCTGGATGAGATGCGATCACATAGCAGCGTTATGCACAAATGCACTAGATCAATTTAGTGTCTCAAAAAAAAAACTTAAATGTGTTGTCTTTGATGTGTGGGAAGAATCCCAAGTGCTTGGAGAAAACCATTATGAACACAAGGGAATGCACAAATCTCCACACCCATAGTGACTTGGCTTAATATTCTATTCATATTCATGGAACTGTGATACAATAATATTTAACACTGGCCAAATTGAAACACCTTGATTTCATGGTTTGTTACTCTGCCTTACTGGACTCTAAATACCTGAATAAGTAGTTCAGAGACTCAATGTACTCTATGACCTGTAGTAAGTCCTGCATATATACAGTAGGTAGTAATAATACTATGTATGTGAGTCTCTTTCTCATATTGTAACAAATCAAAGTTCTAGGCTGGAGTGACCAGATTCTTAATCATTTTATTGCTGTTTTAATTAGTTAGCTATCATTAGAAGGACTGCTCGCCATGGCATACTAGGATGGTGACAGTGTAGCATCTGTTATTATTTCTTGCCTGCACCGCTGCTACAAGAACAAGTGCTGTTACAAAGCCCCGTGTGGTATAGCCAGTCCATGGCTCTGAAAGGATGGTCGGGTTTTTTTTAGAATAATCCATATGCCGTGTCAATCTCTGTGTGTTCACTCGCACATCTGCGCGGAGTTGGTGAAGTAATTGGGGCGAGTCGTACCTGCACGTGAGGGTGAGATCTTTCTCAATTGCTTCATCGGCTTCCTGCGATGCGTGATTGAGATGCTGCGCCCATGGAGACGTATAAGTACAGGCTGACACAGGGAAAAAGGGGGAGAATAGACAAAGAAGAGAAGAGCTGTGAGAGCAGCAGTGAGTGGAGAGGCAGGTCGAGCCAACAGCATGGAAAAAGACAGTTCAGTCATTGGCCCTGCATAGTAGGAAGGGTTTGGTGCTCTAGGGGGGGGACCGTGTCCACTGACAATTCTGGGAAGAGGGTACGATCGAGGTGGCATCCTCCTTCGGGATCCGAGAGATGACTGTGTGAGCTTGAAGGAGGACAGGAGTGAAACCGACCCCAAGCGGTCTGGCTGATGCCGCTCAAGGCGGCTAAAACGGGGGTCGGGAGGAGAGGACTGCAACTGCAAGTGTCTCTGCCAGCTGCGTGAGTTATGAGTGATCTGGGGAGATGAAAAGGGTGTCGTGTTGTGCTCATTCACATCAAGAGAAGAACAATGACCCGCCTGCTGTGACACTGATTTAAATCTTTTATCTCATGGATTTTACGTGGATTTTATGGATTATTTATTTATAGTAAGCAATGGACTTTCTTTTGGACACTGCTTTGATTTTTATTGTTTAATAAAAGCACTTACACTTTGCACCATCCTGTTGCTTAACGTGTTTTGTCCCCATCTGCCACTCTCATTCAGCTACGTTATTGACGGTGTCGGGTTCAAGAGGCTCCCAAATGATAAGAGGAAGCTTGGAGTGGACCCGCACTGTCACACCCCCTTCCCAGTGGTCAGCTATCCTGCTAACCACATCTAACTCTTTATAATGGTGCCCAAACTCTTTTAAACAACAGAGTGGTCCTTTGCCCCACTATGATCATTTGGTCACCAACAAGGACAGTGCAGTTGGTGAATGTGGCAGTGTTGAGCACTGTGCTATAAGATGGTGCAGTAGGGGTGGGGGTCGCTGCATTGCTGGGCAGTAAAGCTGACTCTGCATTGTGATGGTAAGGGACCTGCTTATCATGATGCACTGCCACAGTCCCTGGTTTCCCACCATATACCTCAGACAACCAGGCCAGGATGATACATAATCCATGCAAGCTTCTGACCAATTATGAGAACAGTAGCCTTCTTCATTGAGGGCTGCACAGCCACAAAAGGGCACCATGACATGCAGTGCAGATGTTGTAGTTCTCATTAGCAAAGATGTCCTGGTGCTCCTGTAGTAAACACAGTAGTTGTTTGCATTGATTGTCTGCCAAGTTGACAGTTTTGTGCTGCCTCATAACCATGACAGATGTTCTGATTATTGCAAATGTGCGACCAGGTAGGTAGGTGTTCAGAGGAAGGAACCAATCCATTAGTGGTTCTGTCCTCAGACATTCCTTTGCCGGATGTAATAAGAAACTGGATGCTATCGACACGAAGGCCATGGGCAAACTTGATCACAACTCAGGCACTTCACAAGCAGCATTCCCAATTGAAAGTCCAAGAACGTTCAGAATTTCTATAAATTTTCTCCTAAGTGAATAGATATTACACAGAAGCCAGCTAAAGCTTAGGCTCAACTTGGAGGTGCCCAATAATAATGCACAGGAGCCTCTGGGACCACATATTTATTTATTCCACTGTGACCATCTTCAGATTTGTTATTGCCTGCCCCTCAGCCCTCCTGCCCTCTGTGCTTCTTCTCTGGTTGCAACTCCACTCTTACCAAGCAAGTTGTGGTCCTGGCAGAGGCATAGCTAGGGTTTTCAGCGCCTGGGGACAACTGAAGATTTCGCGCCCCCTCCTGTTTGCCAAAATGCAATGGGGAACATCAATTCGGCGCCCCCTGGATGCTGCACCTGGGGACAGATGTCCCCCCTTGCCCCCCCTAGCTACGCCACTGGGTCCTGGTATCTAGTAAGACTTTACAGTAAGTTAGGTCAAGTTTGCAAAGAAGATGGAGACTGCTTTGGGGGACAGATGGCTGATATTGAAAGTTGCTGGTTGAATAGGGCTTTCCTCACTTTGTTTTCTAGGTGGGAACTGGGTGACCTACTGTATGCCCGGTCAACCTCTGTGAATGCATCTAGTGCTGGATCATCATTGGTGCTATCGACCAGTAATGGTCTGGTCAAGAGGACATTCTGCCTTTGTTCTTCTACCTTCTGCCTGAACCGCTTCTCCAGCTGTGCCAACAGCACAGTTCGGTTTTCATGTTCTTCCAGGAGGACATTTAGCAATGTACTCACTGCTTCTCCTTCTGATGTGAGATGTGCTGCTCATGTCTCTACTGTCACAAAAAGACTCCAGACAGTCAAAAAGGTCTGGGGCAGCCACCCATATATTATGATCCTGGCTGCAAAAGGTTGAAATGGTTGAGCTGTTTACAAGACTGAGTCCAAAACAGAACTGAATATGTGGAGGTAAGATGGCAGCTTTAAGGGCTGGTGGATTAAATTATATCATCTATGCCAGAACTGGAAGTGACATCTTCGGGACAGGAAGTGACATCATCAGAGGCGCCGGGAGCAGAAGTGACATCATCAGAGGCGCCGAAGCCTGGCGGGATTTCCCGGAAATGGTCTGCAAGGAACTGAAAGACAAGCAGCACACTCCACCACCCCCTGGTCTAGTGTAGTATTACAATTACTCAAGCCCTTTAGCGGCCTTCTCAATCACACGTGTGTGGCGCTGTCGCCCGGCGGCCGTTCAGAAACCCCCTCTTAAAACAGTTTTCAATGGAAATGAAACACACTCTTTCAATACCTCTTTGCAGAAGCAGCTGCCAGCATGCTGGCTTGCCGCGTGACATGCTCCTCGAGCAGGGCTATGAACATTTAAAAGATAGAGCCGTGGCCATCCTGAGATCTCTAACTCTCCTGTCTCTTTTGTGAAGAAGACTTTGTGCTCTTTTGAGCAGAAGTCGGGGCCGATGCGTCAAGTTTGACAGCTGTTCCTTGTGAGGTCGGATTGTCTCTGTAAAAGAATAGTGTTTGTAACTGGCAGAAACTCCTGAAAACCTGCTGAACTCTCCTGTACAAGTTTGTGACCCAAGCTTGACGATACGACCACTTATGATGAGGTTAATCTCTATATACAGTCAAACAATGTATCCAGGAAGGCTAATTTGTGGAGTTGCAGGAGTAGCCATATCTTGACTGTCTTCCTTCCTGTTTCAAAGCTGCAATTGAGGTTCAGGAAGAGCCAAGGAAGTGCTTCTCGGGTGTTCACGGTTCTCAGTACTTTGATGAGTTAGACCGTAAGTCTTCTACTTCTCTCGCTTCTGAAACCAATGTAGCATTATACGGGTTTTAGCCCCCCATTACCCAAAGGATTCTTACTAACGTTATTACTCTTTAATTACCTTTCTTGTCCTTAGAAGGACTGCTTGCTATGCCACGCTTCGATAGCGATAGAAGGGTTGGTAGTGGTTGGTTTGCCTTTTCATTGTCTTTCCTCATGGCTGTTTTAATAACAGCACAGACTGTTATCTGTTCAGGCCTTGACCTAGGGGTACTTCATTCTTAAATTGTAAAGTTTTGCCTAATAGGTTCACTATTAGGGTTTTCAGCTCTAAAATGCAGTAGCTGCATATGAGTGTGAGTGAGTATGCCCTGTGATGGATTGGTACCACTACCTGGATTTTCTTCTTCATTGAACCTGTGTTTCCGAAATAGGTTCTGGTCATCCACAACCCTGTATTGAACAGATCAAGAGTGGAAGTGGATCATGTCCAGCATTTTTGCTGATTGTCCATTTGTTTGTAGCCTGAAGCCTATCCCAGCATGCTTTTGGGTGCATGGCAGGAACATCTTTGGACAGGGAGGCAGCCCATTGTAAAGTGAGCACCCACACACACACACACACACACACGCACACACACATACACACTAGGGCCAATTTAACAAAACCACTTTGAGGCACCCAGAGGAAACCCATGCAAACACAGGGAGAGCTCCACGCTGGGAGAATCTGGGACATGAAGCCTAGCCTTCTTGTTTTGAAGCAGCAATGCTACTGTGCCACCCATTTTTGTTTTTATATTTCTTGTCTTTTTCTTGCTATTTCATTTTCTAACCTGATTAGTCCAGACCAGGGTCGCAGGGGCATTTTCTAGCCAGCATGGGGTACAAGGCGGAAACAAACCTTGGACACACACATCCGGAAACCAAGCACACACTAGGGTGAATTTAGCATTACCATTTCAAATAACCTGCATGTCTTTTGGCAGTGAGTGGAAGCACATGGAGGAAACTCACGTAACACAGGGAGAACATGCACATTCCATGCAGGGGCAACCTGGGAAGCGAACCCTCGTCTTCTTGTTTTGAGGTAGCAGCTCTACCACTGTGCTACACATGCTTGTTATTTTATTTTTATTTTTGTTTCAAATATATTTTTTGTACTTTTATGCACCTCTTTTTACATTTCTACTGCTTAATCTACAAAACAGCACTAAATTCAGCCATTGAAAATTATTTGACAAATTCCTAGCAACAAACTAATTTTATTTCTCATCAACGTTTATTTTATATAGCACTTTCAATGGTGTATATTCTAGTATCATTTGAGCATCGATTATTGAATTCATTTAATTCAAGTAAGGCTCATGGAAGGGCAACAGGCTATCCTGAGTGAATTGTGCACAAAGCAGGAACAAAACATGGACAAGTCCAGTCCATCATAAGGCACATTCACACAGGCAGACATTCACTCATACTGTATTTAGAGTCATCAACTAACATGGCATGTCTTTAGGATTAAAGTTGGCGGACCTGGAAACTGTGCAGACTTTACCCAGACAGTGACGGAGCAGTGATTTAAATCAAAGACTGTGGCTGTAAGGCTGCAGCACTAATCAATACGTGTCTTCCCACTGTTACTATTAATTCTGTTTACTTATTTTACTATTTAACACATTCCGAAATATAACATTTAGAGCCACAGAGACTTAAATTTCAGGTGAATATTTGTAACTTCTATTTAGTCCTGAAGTGGATAGATTGATGAACTACAGTATATTTAAAACTGGTTATACTTCAATAAAGTGTCTTTCATCAAGAAGAATGAAGATCTAGAAAATGCTACCTCTCAGAAAACTGTTTGTGCTCAATCAGTTTTTGTTAAAACACTAGAAGAGCTATCCAGATGTGCAGCCTAATGAAGTCAGCATGCACCCAGATAAATCCTAATACCCAGCTTTAATTTAACCTAAGGATCTCTCCGACTAAATGTTCCATCACAAACGATTAACTTTACATATGTTCCTGTTTTCAGAACGTCTTCTTTTCTAATAGCGGCACACTTCCAAGGACATAATAATACCTTTTAAAAATAAACTCTAAGCTTTTATTTATATCGGTGAACAGATAACACATACACAAATTAAATGACTGGACTTTATTTTAGTCTTATAATTACAGTGATGCTCAAAAATTTCTGTTACTATTACATCTATTTTTAATCAAGTAAAGAACCTTTACATTGAAATATACTGTAAATGGAAAGTCAGATAATGAAGCCTGTGAGGGAACAGTATCAAGTTTATACAAGTAGGAACAACACGTCAATCATTTTGCATTTGCACTTCAGACTTGTAAAATGAGAAGCTTTGTGTGAAACGGTTTACTTAACAAACACAAAATGTTCTTCTTTTGTATTCAAGCAAATAATCTTCATGTTTTATGCAACCATACATGATTAACACAATTATACAATATTTTAATAATAGTTGATTTTATAACACTACCTTTCACTTTATTTCACATTTTACCACAAGCCTGTTGTTCAGTCTTAGTTTTTTTACCTAAAAAATAAGAGAATAAATGGAGAAAGAGTTTTATATTTACAAAATGCAGCTATCTTGTTTGAGTTTGTGAAACACATCCAGAAAATAGTCCTCTTAAAACCCAGAGGATACGCATCTGCTCTACAAGATTTACATCAAGTTGTGCCAAATATCTGTCCAGTATGGCTACCCATTAGGGTGTGTGGCTTTATGAATGACTCTCAGATGCTTATCTCTGGGACTACAATCCTTTCAAAAAGAGGCTGTACAAATAAAGACTGTTTAAAATGTTGTAATTTGTTTATTCACATTTTATTTGTGTAGCAAATACACTTCTAAAAAATACCATCAATTGTAACAACGACTGTCATTTTGGGACATTAATTAGTGCTCTGCTTCTCAGCTCAAGGGACACAAGTTTTGTTTCCAAGCGAAAATGACATGTATGGAGTGAACACATTCTCCTACAATTTTGTGTAGGTTTTCCCTGAGCTCTCCTGCTTTCTTCTTTAATCCAAAAATATATCATGTTTGGTAAATTGGCAACTCTAAATGGGTGACGTATGTGGGAAGGTATTTATTCTGCCATGGAAGGTTTGACACAAAAAAAAAAAATTAATAAATAAGGGACCAGAAGAAGACACGTGAACCAAAAGATGAGCTAACATTGCTTAAGCAAAAATACATAGAGCAGTGTCCATATTTATCAAGCATCTCAAAGTTACTCTGAGGAATTGCACTAAAAGTCTACCTGAGAAGCAGTTATTAAGAGTCCTACACCCACTACAGGTGAGGACTAGGAGTTCATGTTTCAGAATGAATGATTGCACAATTTTACAGCACCCTGAGTTACAAAATGGCACTTGTGATGATGTTTTATAGTTTTCTGATAATAATGCTAAGGGTTCACAACAAAGATTAAAATAATAGTAGCAATAATAATAACTAGCCGAAGCCCGCCGTAGCATACGGCGGTGTAAGAATAGGAACGGAAAACAGTGAGAAAGGAATTCAGAAATCAAGTAGAAATAAATACTTCTTGAAAGACGCAGTGTGCATGTAGAATTTCCAGCCAAGTAGGATTACATGTGAAAGTGATAAATAAATCAGGCTTTCCAAATTTACGTACTATGGCCATGGCATCCTGATAGTTTTGTTGCATGTATCTTGGACTTCCTGGAAATGTGGACAGTAATATGATCATTTTGCCTACACGTACGTTGTTATTTTCAGCGTTTGCTTGTAGTGCTTCTGTATTCAAACATTGTATTGTTCCACGCATAGATGTTGTTGATGTAATCTGAGATAGTTGAGACACGCGCCCTCTGTTTTAACATACACATCTATGACGTACTGTTGGAATAGTTTGCCACTGGAGTGCAAAATACTAAATGTATTCCTCATTGCTAATCTGTACACGTAAAATTGGCATCGAGTAAGCCTTATTCGCTTGGCAGTTCTTTTATCAGGAACATGTTGTAAATCTTTGTGCCAGCCAATGTCTCCATAAGGGAATAAAAGTGGGTAAACCACAGGATCGCAATTCATATTGAGCGTGGAAATCTGTTTACAGGAGTTGTGTATGGGATAGATGCAAATGTCCCTTTCGGCAGGCGATTTGCTATCTTCTCCGACGAAAATCGCTGCAATGTCGGGGCACTGTATCAGTAGCTTGCGCTGTGTCAAAAACATACAACTGTCCATATCCTGGAGAGGTAGAAGTGTTAGCGTATAGTGGAGAGATTTGGTGATAAATTTGCCCGTGTATTTTAAAACGGTATGGTCCGTGGCCAGGAGGTTGAGTTATCTATGCACCCATGGAAGCAAACGCTAACGAAGAGTTGTATTCTCAAATGTGTTCATGATAATTTTTAGCTTCTGATGTTTGCTGTGTAAGAAGCTGTTGTAAAGACACAGGTGGCTCCCGCAAATTCCGTGTCGTCTACATGTGGGCGGGACCGGTTTTGAAGTGTAAGCAGGACGAACCAGAAGAGAAATATATATAAGAGATAGTGTTCAAAGCAGAAGTAGAAGAAGAAGGAAAACGTAATAAGGCAGGATAGTGCACTTAAGGTACACATAATTCAACATCAATAATGTGTTATTATTATTATTACTAGCTGTAAAAAGCCGGGCTCCTGGAAACCATGGATTCTGGCACTTCAGTCAATCAATCGCATTGGTTGTGTATTAGCGGTTAAGCAAGGTTTTCTTTCCTTGCTGGTTTCGTTTTGCCGATGTGCTTGCCTTCATTGTCTGTCAGCAGCTAAGCGAGTTTCTCTTTCCTTGTTGGTTTTGTTTTGTCGATGTGTTCATCTCGCTTGTGTATTAGAGGCTAAGTTTCTCTTTTCTCTGCACTTTCACTTAAGCGACAGAGTCGCTTTCTTTGAGCTTCATGCTGTAGCCTCGCACTTCCAGGCCACCTCGCACTTCCGGGCCAGACAGACAGACACACTCACTTCCACACGTAGACGTTTATAAATAAGATTATTATTATTAAGAATAATACCGTAATCAGCACTGATATGGAAAGACCAAAACACACGTGCAGAATGAGAGAGAAGCCAGATAATTGGCATGTTTATGTACAATGAATGATGAACAACTGTACCTTCAGAGGAATCACTTTCCCGCTGTTATGGCCACGGGATGCGCCTCATAAAGTAACAGTTACTGAAATTAGCCACAGCTATTCTAGTGCTGTTTCTGGAGTCATCTTGTGAATTTCCCATCGGGATTAATAAAGTATCTATCTATCTATCTATCTATCTATCTATCTATCTATCTATCTATCTATCTATCTATCTATCTATCTATCTATCTATCTATCTATCTATCTATCTATCTATCTATCTATCTATCTATCTATCTATCTTCTCTCTTCCAGTGTTGCTGATTGTTTTCCAGAGTCACGTGCCATATTTCTCTCCATGATGCTCCTTTATCTTCTGTGATTCCCTATTTATCCAGAGCCCTGGGACTTTCTGCCTGCCTTTTTGAACCTTCATGGACTCGTAAAGTGTTTCGTGAAAGTTCCAGGGGTACATGGAATGTGGAGCTTAATGAAGCTGTGTGACATCTCACTGTCAATCACCCATCCAGTCCAGTCCTGCCTATCTTCAGGGTAATATGATGGCTACTACAATGCAGTTTGCATCCATGTCCATTTGTGTGTTGATATTGCTTGTGATTCACATATGCATGCTTATCCACTCTTGGGGCAATGATCTTTATGTGCATGTCATCAATCACTGCAACAACTCTGGGAAATCCAGTGATTTGCATGAGTACAGCTTGCTTTAACATTACCTCAAAAGGAGTGGTGAGGAAATGTATAAATATCCATATTTTGATTTGATATACTTTACTAAACCCTGAGAGGTAACTGTCTTTTTGCATGACCTTTGGAGGTCAGAGAGTAGGGTCAGCCATTACTTCACTTATTGTTTGGGTGTTCAAAATTTGGTATAAAATTTAAGATATGGTTAGTTGTAACATACCCAAGTCATCACCATTTCAAAGCTATATTTTTCCCATGCCCAAAAAATGAAACATCACCAACATTTTTATTTTGGCTGATAGCACATGATTTGTCCACACAGATGGAGCGATCACTCGACAAACAAGATTTGTCAAATCAATATCTTTTTACAAGTTCATTGTTGTCCAGTGTTTCCAAAACATTCTGCCTTTCCTGATCTCTTCTGCCAGCTTATAGAGTGTTTGGACAGCTCACAAGGTATATTCATCTCAACATTTTTCTAATCATTTAAAATTACTTTAAATTATTAATTTGGATCTTATTCACAACATGTAAATTAAAATGGCTAATTTCATTAAAAGTGTCAGAAAGAGCAATCATTAGAGTTTTTGCACACATACTGCTGCTCATGATAAACAATTGGGCACACGTCTGACTCACCCCTGTTTTAGGTTAATTTTATCTTGTTACTGATCGTAATTTTCATTTTCTTTTTTCAAACTTATTACCATTCTGACATTATTTTGTGTGTTTTTTTTCCAATGGGAGTGTTCATATTGTTTATAGCAATGACATCCATTACTGGTACAGTTCTGGTGACTGCTGCCTTCTCATTGTAATGATGCTCAATGAAAACAAATACTCATTTAGGGAATTTATCTGTTTTTTAAACCTTACTTCATAATTTTTTGCTTTTATTATTTCAGTTACCATTTTGTTTTTGATGAGAGATCAATTGACTACACACATAACAGACCCCTGCTTGTTGCTGAGTAGTTCTTGGCCTATTCCATTAATAAAGCATTAGCTTACCTCTGTCATGTGCTAATGAAGTCCTACCTGACTAGATTACTCTTTGTGTCTGATTTGAACATAACAGGACTCAAAACGTAATGGGTACACATCTGCCTTCTAAATCAGCCTACTGAAGAGCAGTACAGCATTTAGACACACCATCACAGATACAAATATGAATAATGAACACTAAAATGTGTCAGACAAAAAAAGAACTGAAAATATGTAACCAAAACTGAAAAATCAAAGTTTGTAGGCACTAGTGATGAACAAATCCACTAAATTTGCTTCACTTCGAGTTCGGTAAAATTAGGAACTTTTCCAAACTTGATGTCAATGGGGAAGGAGGAATTGAACTAGATTTGAGTGGATTATAATGGTCTTTTAAGTGTCCCTGAGAGCTTGGACGGAATCTGACAACTAAGCTGAACTGATTGTTGTGGCCAAAAATGTGATCTGAGCTGTGATGCAGCAGCACTAACCAGTGCACCATTGTGCCTTCCGGAGAAAAAATTAATCAGAGTTAAATATCAGAACAGTACAATTTCTTGCAGACTGTGGCAGACAGGAAGCAGAAATTCACCAAAGCTTACTGCCCACCAATTCGACTACTGGCACTCACTTCTTTCAAACCTCTCTTTTGTTTTTTGTTTTTTTTTTCCCTTCATGCTTTTGCTCATTCACTGCCACTACTACGAAATAATTTTTTAATCCTTCCTGTTTGCATCAACTGCACAGCACTTTGGGTAACACTATTAAAGAGGTAGGCTGAATATTACACATAGGTCACATACAAGTCCATACATTGGCAAACTTCCAGGTTCCTTCTGTATGTGCATTTTGTGTTTTGTGGCAATGTGTGGTAAGGTGGAGCTGGACAATATTACTGATCTTCATACAGATTGACAGTTTCAGAATTAGGGAAGAAGCAGACCAATACATGAGCTCCTGGGGCCTCATGTAAAAAACTTGCTTATGCTTGAAAATGTGCACAAGACATTTCTTATGCAAAAGTTGGGGTTTGTAAAACATAAACTTGGAATGAATGCTGGCTTAACATTACAGCAGCTTTCAAACATCCGTAAGTCCTACGTGAACGTTTTTGGTGTTGACATTTTAAAGACTCCAAGCGGTAGGAAATCTAATTTCATTGCACATTTTGGTGACAGGACGGCACAGTGGCGCAGTGATAGCACTGCTGTCTCGCAGTAAGGAGACCTGGGTTTGCTTCCCGGGTCCTCCTTGTGTGGAGTTTGCATGTTCTCCCCGTGTCTGCGTGGGTTTCCTCCGGGTGCTCCGGTTTCCTCCCACAGTCCAAAGACATGCAGGTTAGGTGCATTGGAGATTCAAAATTGTCCCTAGTGTGTGCTTTGTGTGTGGGGACGTGTGTGTGTGTGCCCTGCGGTGAGCTGTCGCCCTGCCTGGGATTTTTTTCCTCCCTTGCGCCCTGTGTTAGCTGGGATTGGCTCCAGCAGACCCCCGTGACTCTGTAGTAAGGATATAGCGGGATGGATGGATGGATGGATGGATGGATAGATGGATTTTAGTGACACGTCAGTAACTGAATTCATGACACTTCAGTCACTGAAATAGTAATATGCCAGTCACTGAATACGTGACACTTCAATCACTGAAATAGTGAAACGTCAGTCACATTCCAATCTTGTTGAACTTATTCTATCATAGTTAACTGACATGTTTTCTCAATACAGCTGACTTCAATGTTAATAATAACACTAAGCATATGCATTACCGTTTATACTCGCGTATAAGTCGAAGAATTTGTGCCTTAAAATTCATTCAAAAAAACAAGGTTGACCTATCCACGGGGCAACACAATTGTCCATAGAATTTGGGTAATGACATCGTATACTCAATGCTTCACGGTGTTAAGTCACCGGTCATCTGCCGTTTCCCATGGTCTTTGAAATAATTATAAGCCAGCAATACTATTGCTAATTAGGTAGTTTTTTTTTCTAATTTCATTAAATAATTCTTTAAACTGTGAAATACTTGAATTTGAGCATTAGCTTTTGCAGGTTTTGGATAACAAATATACCATTAGCTGCCACATGCAACCATATTTGGAATCAAAAGAACCAAGGCAACGCACGCTATCAATGTGATGCAAGCGCAGCCCACGATTCAAAAAATTTCTCTGCCTACCTGTTTGTCTCGTCTGACAGTAGCTGAAAAGCAGCATCAGGAGAGAGCAGCCTGAAGTAGTCAAGCAGTGGGTGATCTGTCATGTCCAACAGCAAGCCATGCTGTCTTGTGAAGTCCGGTAGCCAGTTCGGCTCCCACGGATCAATGTCTGGGTATTCCTCCCATCCGAACCTTGCTGTAGGTGCATCGGCTCCGCGAATATGTTCAGCTGGCAGCCGATCAGCTGGTGCGGCATCGGCTGGTGTCCAATCAGCTGATGCCGGCTTCTCAGTCTCTTGCTCGATTCCTGATCACTGTCAATAAAATCCGATTCTGAAAAATCAGAGTCCGACTCAGCGATAATGTGCAAAACATCATCTGCCGAGTGTTTTCTTTTTTGCAGTCGCTTCGCTCCCTTGTGACATGTCGATTCCATCTTGCCTTTGTTTACATTTGTTTACATTTCACAACTCACGCACATGCAAGGATTAGTTGCCGAGTCAACGAGTCTAGCATTTCTCCAAGCACAGAGGGAATGCCTGTGATGTGACAGTGAGTTTTGTCGCCATTAACAGCTGATTGTCGCCCTCTATCTCTGATAGCTGTCAAGTTTTACCCTCGACTTATACGCGGGTCATAACAAATTTCGTAATTTTCGGCTTAAAAATACACTCGACTTATCTGCGAGATCGACTAATACGCGAGTATCTACGGTAGGTGTTAATTGCCATGGTGTGTAGCCTTTCTATTTTGTTTATAAAAAGTTTGGGCTGTGTGTTGTACAACATAACTGGCAATGGCAGTGCTATCAAGAAGCTAAGCATCATACACAGCATGACCCTGAAGTCTGCTCCTCCCACTACTATTAGATGAAATGGAAGAATTGTGGGTTTAGCTGGGCCACCAGTTAGCAGGACTCATTTGAACATCATATATTAATTGTATGTTACTTCAATTAAAGTTCTTTGTTTTTACAAAACAGACTCACTCTGATGGTTCCTTTATCGCAAATTGTGTACAGTCGATTGCAGCAGTCGATCTGCTTTTGAGGCAGATACTGGATGCATATCGGCAAATTGCACTCTGACTTTATATGTATTTAACTATCGTTGATATCCCCAAATCCACCTCATCCACCTCTCGTTCATGCTTTTTCAAGCAAAAAACTTATATAATTTATTAGCAAACTCAAAACTACAAATGGGACTGCCTTCCCACTGCCTCTCCAGAATGACTAGTATATATTTTTTATAATGCTTCACAAATTTGAAGAAGCAGACACAAAAGGTGTGTACACCGGCAGATATTTATTTCCATATCAAGCACTTATCATAATACCATCTTGTACAAATGTCATGACACAGCTAAGGAATAAATGTAAGATTTCTGAATGATCAGATAGTTCACACTGAAAGGTGCAAGATTGCATGATGGTCTCTCCAGTTCAGCACACAACTCTAAGAGGACGGCTCTAAGTTTAAATCCACTTATAGCCCAGTCATCATTATGAGCCAAAAAAATATCCTGATCCCTGAAAACCTACTCCTTGTGCAAAGCCGCACAGGTTTGCCACATTGTGATGGCTTGTTCAGTGCAGTGCAGCACAACAAAGCACAGAACATGGACTGCCTCTGCCTCCTGAGATAGACCAACATAAGTGCATGGATGTCGAAGTCCTGGTCCCTCAGTGCTTCAACACAATGGTAATTCAAAGACTTTTGGATGTTGTATTTCAAATGTAAACAGATTTCTGTGTAGTGTCTTTCAAGCTTAAGCAAAATTTCAGTATGCAGTCTAAGCCAGATTTTATACATTGAGGCCACTGCTGTCTTCTTCAGTCCGTTCCTGTGATCCCCTTTGCTTTGTCTTAATGGACATGAGGTAATAATCACACCTTTGACAATACCTAGAATACTGAGATAGGTTGATAGAATAAATCATTTGCCATCTAGTCTTATCTTATCATCTTTGGTTTACTTGATGTCATGGCTTTGCAGACCAGGAAAATAAAAATAAGAATTGTTCTTTAATTGTTTATCTTGATTGAAAGGTGTAAAGCTCCCATTCTAGGTGTGTGTTTGTTGGTTTTGTATTATTGTTACTCTTCTGAGGAGACATGCAAATAAGAGTTTCATTGTACTATGAACACTATGTATTATGTATTCTTTAACTTTAGATGTGTTCCCGGTCATATTCGATTTCAGGCTAAAGCCAATAATTCTTTTTAAAGCAAGATGTCTAAATAATAAAATGAATGATGAGTGGTCTTCTCAAGTAAATAACGTGTCAGGTGATCAACATTAAATGACCCACTCCTGGTTTCTTGTTGACGATGATTAGCCAGTTTCTTCAGTCTCGGAAAATTCAAGTTTTAATACTATTTGACTTGCCTTAATTTTGCACTACAATCCAGACTGCACGATCTTACTTGTTCCACTCTAACCTGTTTCAACTTTTCAAACCAAGCATTTGCTCTCCATCTTTTCACCTCATACTTTGCTCACAGAAATCCATTCATTGCACCATAAGCATGTTCCCTGAGTCAGGTTTGTACATAAACCTGTTAAATTTTATTCAAGTTCTGTTGAGGATTACTTATGCAGCTTGTTTCCCTGTGTTTCCTTTAAATTGTACTCAGAGATTTGATGTACGGCACATTGGGATTTTGTGAAGAGTGATTTATGAAATAAAAAAATGACCAATTGTTGGAATTAGTGCCTATAAAAAAATATTCACCTCTTGAAAGTTTTCATATTTTATTCTTATGCAACTCTGAATTACAGTGGATTTCATTTGGCTTTTTTGACAGTTATCTGCAGAAAAAGACACTTTAATATCAAAATTATATTGAATCTTTGTGAAGTGATAATTGATCACCTAAATATTCACCTCCTTTAATAATAATAATAATAATTCATTACATTTATATAGCGCTTTTCTCAGTACTCAAAATATGATACCTCTGTGTCATCACTGGTGCAGCCAACTGGCTTTAGAAGTCACATCATTTGTTTAATGCAGATCAGCTGTCTGGGGTTTCCATTAATTGCAGTATACATAAACCTTATCTGGAGGGTCCAACTTGTGTTGAGTCAGTATGGTGGCCTAATCTACACAATGAAGACACAAAAACACTCTGAGTGAATGTGACTGAAAAACATGAGTCAGGGGATGGAGACAAGAAAATGTCAGTGAATATTCGTTGGAGTCCATTTAAATCAATCAAAAAATCGAGAGTGGTCTCCCCAAGACTTTCTTGTATACTCAGATATGGGGGTGGATATTTGAGGAGTAGACTGCAAGGCAATGATTATATTTTATAATATGTACATTAAAGAACCATCAACAATAAATCAAATTAATAATATATTGAACAATTATTATAAAAGTAAAGTTGAATAAATTGGACTCTGCAGCTGTATGAATAAAAGGTAAAGTACCACTTCTGGTTAACAGAAATAGCCCAAAAGTTGATAGAAATCTAAGTTTTGTATCTAATACTTGTATGCAAAATTTGGTTGACCTAAGTGAAAGCGTACTCAAGTTGTCATGTTTACACACACACACGCACACACACACACACAGACATAATTCCAAAAATGGTATTTTCTGACTCGGGGAGATCTAAAACGTCAAGATTCATCAAAATCTCGAAATGGAATTTTTTGAAGGATTCCAGTACTCTCTGTACACTTCGTACATGAGAAAGTCAGGGAGGTCTAAAATGTCGAGATTCATTAAAATCTCGACATCGAGTCTTTGGACAATTACAATACTTTCCCTATACTTCATATACAAGAAAGTAAAAAATGGTAAGAGCATCACAAAACTGGAAATTTGCCTAGAGCATGCCAACCACAAAAACTGAGTAACTGTGTCAAGAAGAAGACTAGTGAGTGAAGCCTTCAAGAGTCAGAAAAAAACTACAAACTTCAGTAGCTGAGATTGGAGAGACTGTGCAGATAACCACTGTTGCCCAGGTGCTTCACTAGTCACAAAGAAAGCCACTGGTAAAAAAAAATGTACATGACACCTCAGGCAGCGTTTGTCAGAATCCACATGGCAGTTTTTAAATTCAGCTAGAAGAAGGTTCTATCATCTGATGAGACTAAAACTGAGATTTTTTAGCCACAGACTTAAAACTATGTTTGAACTCTGCACGTTATCAAAAACACACCATTCCTACAATGAAGCATGGTGATGACAGCATTATGCTGTGGTAATGCATGTCTGCAGTAGGCCCTGGAAGGCTTGTAGAGAATTAAATGAATGCAGAAAAATACAAGGAAATCCTAGTGGAAGACATGATTGAGATTGCAAGAAACCTGTGCTTTGGGAGAAGATTTATTTTTCAACACAATACTGACCACAAACATAAAGTCAAAGCTACACAAGAATGGCTTAAAAACAAGAACGGTAAAGTCTTGGAGTGGCTGAGTCAGAGTACAGATCTCAGTCCAACTGATAATTTGTGGCTGGACATGAAGAAGGCTGTAAAGCACTTATGATCCCTGTGCAACTTGACAGAGCTTGAACAGTTTTTCAGACAAGAATGCAGAGGAATGTCAGTGTCCTAATGTGAAAAGTTGATTGGACTCAGTCAATGTCGAAAAGGCAAAACTAAATCCATTGCGACTCAATGTAGTATAAAAAGACAATGTGAAAACTTCCAATCAGTATGTGCTATACATTGACATGACATTCCACTTGTCCTAGTTAAGCAATAAATTATTGTTGGCAATCAGGTCTATGATGGTAGTGCCCTGAACAATCCTCAAGGTAAAATTCAAGCAGTGTGTAGACATAGCGAGTCATGAATAAACATGGAGTGAAGCACCACTAGGTGGTTGGTGTTTTGAAAATCAGAAGTTTTTTTGCCAGTTTTCACATCCTGCTAGTCAAATAAATATAAGTTTCGGCTAGAAGGATTGGTGCTGATAATATGAGCTTTGTAACAAGTTATATTGTTAAATGTTCACTTTCAGTTGATGAGTGACACAGGTTATCTTAAACTACACAGCTCTATTTTTCTCTTGCTTGCAAGTTTCCACAGTTCCCATACATTTTTCAACTTTCCCTATGTTTTGCTCCAGATTATAGTGGCATATACAGTAGCAAATAAGCAGAATATTATATTTTAAAATCTATTATTTGAGTAAGATTATTGAAATTCATGTGTATTTTTAGAGTTATATTTCAACACATGAAAATGAAATTTGATTTTATTATATTTGACACAATTGAAATGGATCCACAGAAAGAAAAAATATCTAAAAAGGCAAAAGAATTTAATGTATAAATTAACATACCAGTAGGAAAGGCGCTTTAAATTCAACATTATGCATTTTCTATATTTATAATAGCTAAAGATTAGTTTTGTTATAACAAAATGCTAAAATATGATTGCTGAAAAAACCCTCAAAGCTGGGAAAGTAGAATGTAATTGGATTTCCATGGGGATAAGAGCTCTTTCATTAACAGGTTGCTGATTCCATTCCCATTTGAGGGATAAAGGACATTTCGGCTTGGTAGCTTTTTTTTCGAAAGGCTAAGTTCTGGTTTTGTTAGTCCACTTTCCAAGGCACAGGATCAGAATAGGAGCTTACATTAATTAACACCTTTGCAGGCAGTCTGTGAAGAGATGTCCTGATTAACCCCGCACCCAGTTAGAAGGTGGTCCCCGTAGGGCAGATAAGATGACTGCTGGCAGAAAAAAGATGAAAGTTTGTATTGTCACGCATACAGAAAACTCACTCATTTCACTGAAAATGTTGTTGATCGACATGAAGAATTTAGATTATGATAACAAATAACTGGTTGCTGTACATGTTTTTATTGCTGTAAAGTACATAATGTTACATAAACACTAAGGTTGTACAGTGCTTAGTACTGCTGTCTCACAGATTCTGTGTCCAGAATTCAAATACTCCATTCAGTTTCCATCTACATGGAATTTACATGTTCTCCCTGCATCTATGTAGATTATTTTTTGATGTACCCTGGCTCTATTTCAGACATCCAAATTATTTGAAAATTTGGAAATTCTAAAATGACTCCATTTGGGTGGATACATCTGTGAACCCATTGAAAGACTAGTGCACTCTTTAAGAGCTGCCTCCTGCTTTGCACATAATGCTGCCAATCTAGGATCCAGTACTGAAGTGGATTAAAACATTTACAAAAATTAATGCTAATATTGATAAATTCATTTTGTCAACCTGCTTATTCCAATAGAGAATCACGAGGTAGATAGCCTTTGTCAGGCAGCTTTGTGGCATGGCAGGAGGCAATAGTGAGAGAGCACTAAGCTATTGATGGGCTTTTTCAACAACAACATCCACATTTATTAATGTAGTACCTTTCAATACATTCAAGCTGCTCGCTCACAAAAGGCCCGAATGCTCACTCCTCGAGGATGTGAGAATAAACACAGCCATCCAAACAAAACCTTCAAAATGTCTACAGTGATCAGGCTGGGATTGGAACCCAGTTCCGGGATTTGTGAGGCAGCAGCACTAGCCACTATTCAAGGATGTTACCCAGTATATAAACTACTTTATTTACAGCAATATAACTTAAATGAATTGTTGCTTATGTTCATTAAGTAAATATTTCAATATAGCATTAGAGACTATTCAAATCAGATCAAAGCACTGAGATCCATCCGTCCATCCTTTTTCCAACCCGCTGAATCTGAACACAGGGTCATGGGGGGTCTGCTGGAGCCAATCCCAGCCAACACAGGGCACAAGGCAGGAACCAATCCCGGGCAGGGCACCAACCCACCGCAGAAGCACTGAGATGAGTTCAGATAATAACCAGTGCCATTTTTCTCTGAATATTTTGGTGGGCCATACCAAAATTTTCCTGTATATGTGTGTAATGGATGTCTGGTCACACTTATAGGTAATCTAACCTAAACACAGTTAAGATTAGACTACGCCTCCCAGTTTTATTAAGTTTCTGGGAACTTTTGAAATTTAAAGATAATAGCAACACAGGTTTCTTTAAATTGGGTGGTGAGTAAACACACAATGAAAGACACAACAGCAATTTCAAGAAAAACAACAACTTGCATTACACCAGACAATATAAAATCTAGCAAATAGCATCTAAAAATATCAAGAGTGAAAAACTTTTAAGAAGAGAATGCACAGTCCCAATCTAAAAGTCCATTAAAACATAACAATGGAGGATACAACCTTTGGTGGTGCTTAGTCCAAGTTGGCTGCTGTGTTACCAGAACAATCAATGCTCTGTTTGCTGAAATGTTTGTTTTCCAACAGAAGTCTTGCATCTTGTCTGCCGGCTTCTTTCAGTCCTCTCGTGAGTCTTCCCTCTCTCGCTAGGCCTGGCACCACTATGGAGAAACTGTCACTTCCTCCCTGGAGGTAGTCCGTATGCCTTGCACCTTGTCAGCCATTTACCCGTATCTGCCTGCCAGTCCCTGTGCACAGTGTGAGTGATCTTGACAACTTTCTCAGAGGACCATCGCTCCAACACCACCACTGCCCAGAAGTATAATGTGCTTCAGTTTTGTACCTGGATCAAAATGATGATTGATTAAAAAATGATGCATACAAAGTTCCTTATGTTAGCAATAGTGGAAACACATTTTCATTTGTTAAAAAAGAGTATTGCTGCCAGCTATCAAGAAGTACGTATACCAGTGTATGCTGACTGGAAACCAATGTCCCCAGAACAATGTTAATTTTAAAGGAAGCTGGCAGTTCGGTTATCAAAATTGTATATTTTAATGCGCTACAAAGCAATTTTATCTTCAAAGCAGGTGACTCTTTTGTAAGACAGGTAAATATCTACATCCTGCAGACAGACTTCAACAATAACCTGTACACCGAATTATTCAAATTTGCCTTTTCACTTATCACCTCAGACTCAACAAAGGGTGCTGTGACGGACGGCCAGGACCCATGCCCAGCCGGCACGCCCCTTCAACACTGGATACGGGAAAGCTGCCATGGGATCCCCCGGAACACTTGGTGGCAGCCCTCCTGGGTTGCATCGGGGCCAGTAACATGCAACACCGGAGCTCATCCTGGTTGGGCTCCGTGGCCACCGCCAGGGCGAGCTGCAAGGCTTCCTAAGCCCATATAGGCGGCAACGCAGCCACACCTGGAAGTGCAGTCTAATTGATGTTAATTGCCACCTGAAGCACTTCGGAGTGGAGAATAAAGGGAGCCTGCAGCCTCTACTCAGGGCGCCAGAGTCAGGAGGAGGAGGACGAAGCTGCCCTGGGAGGAAGAGAAGAGAAGAGAAGAGAAGAGAAGAGAAGAGAAGAGAAGAGAAGAGAAGAGAAGAGAAGAGTGTGATTTACTTTTGTGTGTTTTTGGGACTGTGTTAGGGCCAGTGGGACATGGGGTAGACGTGTCCCACAGCTGAAAAAAAAAAATGTTTGTTTATTTTGCCCGTGCCTCTGGTGTCAGTCTGTGTCGGGTCGGTGCCAATAAAGCACCTTATCACAGTGCCTAGTGTCCTTTTATCTATTGGCTTTTCACATTTATTATTTACCTGGTTTTTTTTTTGCCTAAGAGAAAATGAAAAACATTAATTGTTCAAAAACTTTCTGCTTCTGACATGTGCAGACTTATGTAATATCTTCATTAATGTATTTAACTAATAACACATGTCCAACTTTTACTAATAACTACTAAAAAAATCCTGTACCTTTCACATCATAAAAATCAATCAAGCAATAGAATGCTGGTACTTGGTCTGTCTCAATTGGCCTCGGAGCATTAAGATATCCTTTGACATCATCATCATCATCATCAGGCAAAATACAGCCACATAGAGTTAAACGCCAAGTGAGAGCCTTGCAACTGTGCTTCACTGGCTTAGTGCTTAAAGGTCAGGTAGGCTGCTTCATAAATTCACTTTTTTGTATGTTTCATTTATCTTACTAGTTGTAAGGCAAGAAATGATACATTGAAATATTTCTTCTAGGGTGATTTGGTGGTGCAGTTGTGGCACTGCTACCTCGCAGTATGCAGACCAGGGTACATGTTCTGGGTGCTCTCTACATGGAATTTGCATGTTCTCCCAGTGGAAGAACTTTATGTAAAAAAAAAAGCAAGTGAAAACGCTTGCTAATGTCACATGGCCTGTAAAGTGCCATACCACTGCATGCCTCAGTGACTTTAAAATCACTGTTCCTTCCAGCTTTCTTATATAATGGCAGTCTGAAAAATGTAATTAATAGGTAATGTACATATTTCTTTTTATACATTATAACATTTCACATTTGCTAATCCAGAATAATTAGCCCTTCTACAAATGTACCAGTTCTGTATTTTTTAAATGTTACTGAGGAAAAATACGTTCACAGCTTGATGTTTAAGGCTGTTTATGAACCCCTGAACCGAAAGTCTCAAAATAAGCCAGTGTTAGCCCTTATTGGTGATACTCAAGGTTTGATCATAAGTGCCTAGGGCTAATGAACTAAAGTATTATAAATGCAATGATAAAAGGATTCAAACCTAATAACTTTTGAAATACGAGTCCAAATCAATCAGTTTATACTTCAGAGACTGCTTTGAGTGGGCTTAATAAGGTTTTAACAACTCTCTTTATTAAAGCTTCATTAAGCTTTATCAAAGCTTTATTTTTATAAATATGTACAATTAAATATATTTCTCACATTTGAAGCAACCTTCTTGATTCCTGTATCATAGTATGTGTGCATGAAGTGTTTGCGTGGGATTTGTGTCTGTCACAAAAAGTAATGTAGCACAGATGACTTTCCCTTGTCATAAATTTAAGGACATTTAAATTTGACAGAAGTGGGGAAATGCTGTCAGCTATCTAATATTATATATTAGAATTTGTATTGTTATAAGGACTTGTGCTAAGAAACTGTAAGCTTCTTGCCTTATGAATTTTAAAAAATTCTTAAAGCATTGAGAAGATTCTTTCTGTGGTGACCTTAATCTTTAATAGGTCTTGGAGACAGGTACGATCATAAATGTACTAAACTGATTGCAATTGTCAAAGAATAGCGCATAAAGCAAATTGCAAGGGAATTCTGTTCTTATCATTTTCTCTGAGAAACAGCTCTTAACCCAGGTTCCAGAGAAGCAAGTGACTTGAGCTTGCCAGCTAGGCTAATGCATAGATTAGTTGAAAAGTTTGGCTGCATCGCCAATTGGGCTTAACTCAATCACATAGGATTTGGTCGGAAGTCTGGATAGTCTTCATGTGGACAGCAAGGCTGACTGAATGATCAACAATCTTTCATTATTTGAAATTTAACTCTAGCCCCACAAGTATATTTTCATAAACAAACCAGGTCAGCTTGTATGATGCTGCAAACCTCAGTATGCACAGTATGTGCAGGGGGAAGCAATTAGTTTATCTAACTGACCTTGAGAGGCATAATATAAAAAATCCTTTCTGGCCCTCCACCTTGTAGAATTTTTTAGCAGCTTACATTTTATTATATTTATTGTCTGTATTGTCAAAAGAATGGCACTTTAATCTCTTCATATATTTACCGCTTCTCATATCTTATTATTTCTGACTGTAAAATCACTTTCCCTTTACACCTGCTTTGCTGAATTGTGTCCAACAAATGTATCTGATTTTATAATGCCAGATTTTAACAAATAATATTTGTTTTTACTTCATTGTTTACTGTGATTGATAATTAAGGAAAGTTTCACTGTAGTAGTTGTAATGGCTGCTTTCACAGAAAAATCTCCACCCATTTTAGAATTTCAGTTGTCCTCATATTGATATTTTGTTAGTTAATAGCCCAGTATGTTACTTATCTATACAGTAAAGAAAGAAGGATTCAGTTATTGAGAACAGTGGATACAAAATATGACATGCTTGCAAGCATAAATGCTTGTAAATGTCAGAAAATGAATGAGAGCATATAAAAATAAATTATTTGGAAGTATTACAAAACACGTAAATCATAAAACATTCAACTCACTGAGCAAATTATTAGGAGCCCTATACTATACTGATACTGTGCCGGGCCTCCTTTTGCTCTTGAAACAGCCTCAGTTCTCTGTGGCATGGATTCCACAAGATGGCCCGATTTTGGTTATGACTGTATCATGCAAATTCTGCTGCACATACTGTACATGTTGCAGATCTACCGTTCTAGATCTTCCCATAATTTTCTCTTAGATTCATGTCATGTTCATGAAACCCGTTTCAGATGACTTTTGTTTTGTGACCTGGTGCATTATCATGCTGGAAGGATCCATTAGAAGATACATAAATTATGGCCATGAAGGGTTGCAAATGGCCAGCAACAATTCTCAAATAGGCTGTGGCATTCAAACGATTTGCATTAATGAGCCCCAAGCGTGCTGAGAAAACATACCCCACACCATTACATCACCACCACCAGCCTGGACTGTTGAGACAATGTATGTTGGGTGCATGGATTCACGATGTTGGTACCAAACTGTGACCCCCATCTGTGTGTCTCAGCAGAAATCAAGATTTATCATTCTGATGTTTGATGTGAACTGAAGCTCTTGACCTGTATTTACATGATTTTATGCATTACGCTTCTGCCACATGATTGGCTGATTAGATAATTGCATGGATAAGCAGATGGATGTAGAGATGTTCTCAATAATTCCTTCAGTGAATGTACAGTATACTGTATGTATACATAATATATACATAATACAGTGTCTGAGATTTGCATGGTAATGAATCTGGAGCTTAGTCATGTCTTATACGAGAGCAATGCATAGTGACTGGCAGATACTGTCAAAGCAGTCAAGGCATTGAACACAATGCAAACTGAAAAATAAGTAGATAGATAGATACTTTATTAATCCCAAGGGGAAATTCACATACTCCAGCAGCAGCATACTGATACAAAAAACAATATTAAATTAAAGAGTAATAAAAGTACAGGTAAAAAACAGACATAACTTTGAATAATGTTAATGTTTACCCCCCGGGTGGAAATGAAAAGTCACATAGTTTGGGGGAGGAACGATCTCCTCAGTCTGTCAGTGGAACAGGACAGTGACAGCAGTCTGACACTGAAGCTGCTCCTCTGTCTGGAGATGACACTGTTTAGTGGATGCAGTGGATTCTCCATAATTGATAGGAGCCTGTTCAGCGCCTGTTGCTCTGCCACGGATGTCAAACTGTCCAGCTCCATGCCTACAATAGAGCCTGCCTTCCTCACCAGTTTGTCCAGGCATGAGGCGTCCTTCTTCTTATTGCTGCCTCCCCAGCACACCACCGCGTAGAAGAGGGCGCTCGCCAAAAACATCTGATAGAACATCTGCAGCATCTTATTGCAGATGTTGAAGGACACCAGTCTTCTAAGGAAGTATAGTCGGCTCTGTCCTCTCTTGCACAGAGAATCAGTATTGGCAGTCCAGTCTAATTTATCATCCAGCTGCACTCCTAGGTATTTATAGGTCTGCACCCTCTGCACACAGTCTCCTCTGATAATCACAGGGTCCAGGAGGGGCCTGGGTCTCCTAAAATCCACCACCAGCTCCTTGGTTTTGCTGGTATTCAGGTGTAAGTGGTTTGAGTCGCACCATTTAACAAAGTCCTTTATGAGGTTCCTATACTCCCCCTCCTGATGCAGCCCATGATAACGGTGTGGTCAGCGAACTTTTGTACGTGGTAGGACTCCGAGTTGTATAGAAGAAGAAGTAGAGAAGATATAAAATGAAAATAGATGGAAAAAATGTTTTTTAACTGATTGTTACTTTGAATCACATCCTTTAATCTTTTTTTTTCATTTTGAATTCAGGGAAGCAAGGAGCTGTGAGACACCATTTTATCACTCTAACTGACTAATTTAAAATGGCCTATCAACCTAAATCTGCACAGGGTATAGGAGGAATAACCAGAATATTCAGAGAAAAGCATACAAAGTTTTGAATAGAATATGTAAGTGCTACACAGGCAGCTGATTTGAACCCAGTGCTCTGGAACTGCTATAAGCCAGAAGCATTAAGTGCAGTGTCAGTAATATAAGCTCAGACATAAAAGCAAATGGGTGAACAGGAAGGTATGTGCTGTCTTATGGGATCTTCAGGCCACCACTGCTTCCCCAGAGAATATTCCAATTAATGTGGTCTTGTGAGCAGTCATTAATTCAAAATTACCACTTTTATAGTTCAAACTGTATTATAACAGGTTCACCTGGGTAAAGTTTAATACTCATCTAAATCAATACCTTTGTTCTTTTAAAATATTTACCTCTCATGGTCTAATTTTTTAAATTTTTTTAAAACTGTTCCTGTTCTTACAGGTTTTGTGGTTTTTGAGGCCAATGGATCTAGTGGTTGTATTTATTTTTTGCTTGTTTTTGTCTTTAATAATATAAAAAAAGTTTCACGTTCCACAATGCCATCTTGTTTTCCTTATGGACACCACCATGTTTGAGACTGGCTGCCGGGACTGTGCAGATCCCAGAGGTTGCGCGTAATGATGTCATCAGCATGACATTTGAAAAGTCAATGCTACTTGTTTCTAACTGTCCAATATTGGATTCAGGAAAGGAAAAGCCTTTGTGTCATTTTATATTATTAGTTTTGAATTTACTAGTTACAGCAGATTTTTTCTGCCCTTTGGTTGTGATTTACGTTCTGTGTTTCTTGGCTCTGGTTACGTGTTTCCTTTCTGACTTACGACTTGAAACTCTGTTCTTTAACTACGAATCTGGCTACACATCCTGAACTACATTATGTAATTACTAATTACTGCTAGTTAGGGCCCATGATTGAATTCTGACTTATCCATGGCATCTTCTTTTTTCAAAACTGCTGCTTAGTGAAAGCAGTACATTACCTGGTTTGCTCCATTAAGTTCATGTGGAAATTTCTTGCTGAATTCCAACATAAATTTACTACTATATGCTTTCATGTGGAGAAAATCCATACCCCATCCTTACTGGTTAAGAATTATTTATTTGCTTTCTTACTTGAAAGGCAATAGAAATATAACCACAAGTAAATGAGAGATTTTTGCAATCTCTGTTAAAAAGGGAAGCTAGCTGACAGCTATTCATTGTGTAATCCTCCAATCATCTCCAGTGCTCCCTCATGGCTTGTGGTTTCCTAATTCCTATCATGATTGAAATATATTCTACAGAATATCGGGTTTGCAAATTGCCAAGTTTTTTCCTTTTATTTTTCTTTGCTAGCAACTGTGTTTTATATGTAGTCCTGAAGTGCGTAGTAAGTAAAATGCCATCCCACAGTGGCTCCATGCAGTTCATATGTGATATTTTGATAAGCGTGTAGCATGAAATAAATTTAAATCAGTATGTAAAACTGTGTCCATCTAAGGAAAGAAGAAGATAAATTAAAAGAACAGACACTATAAAGCCAAGTGCAGAGCAAAGTTTAAGAAACATGACATAATCTTCTTAAACACTTTTATTGTAGTTTGAGCTAAGCAGCATCAGGTGCAAGGCAGGAACCAACCCTGGACAGGAAGCCACACTGTCCCACTCTGTCACACAGACACAGCCACATTTACACACACCTGGGGCCAACATACAGTCACCCATTCACCTAACATGTATGTCCTTGGGATGTGAGAGAAACTTGGAGCACAAGGGGTAAATGTTCAAAGTTTAGTTAGGATTTTTGCTAGAAAAAAGCAAGGCATATATTTTATTTTTTGCAGCAAAAATATGAATTCAAATTCTAACCAGTTATTCTTTTTCTCAACTCACCCATCCATCCATCCATCCATCCATCCATCAATCCATTGATTCACACAGTCACTGTATCTGCCTTTTTTCTTTACAAGATTGTTATGTTGAATGACATTTTCAGAAAAAAATGAAAAAAAAAACATTTTGAAATGTTTAAAAAGGATATGTATATATGCCATTTTCATATGCTGTTTTAACAAAAAGTAGATTAAGAACCCATTTTTCCTTATATATTCTCAGTGATAAAATATGAGTCTAGGGACCGACTGTATAAATAGTGTGACTGTAATATTTATGTATTATCTTATAATATAAAAACATTTGGATAATTCCACCATTATGAACTGAAACAGATTTTAAAACTTAAACAAAAAGGTTTCAATGATACTGTCTAAAATTAAAGTTAACCTTTTTTCATTTAATATTTTATTGATTAAAGAATGCCTACTGGTAGTTCTTAATCTTTAAAATTCTGCTTTGCAGATGATTTAATAAGAAAATCATTGCAGTCGTGCTTCCAGAATTTTTATGTGTAAGGAAGGGTATAGGATAATTAATGCTTTCTTATTTCTGTATGATATGCATATTAAAGTTTAAAAAATGCATAGTAGAGCCTAATTAGGGAATGAGTATAATGTATGGCCTGCTTTCCTGTGTGACTCGTCCAGCTAACTTTGATTTTTCACTTAATGTATTATACTTTTATTTCCCTTTTTATTGCTAATAACATTTTTTTATGCAAGAAAATTAAATTTATCTCTAAATTACATAGTTCATGTTGAAAAATTTAAGTAACATGTACTGACCTAAAACAGGCCCTTATTTCAGCACCTTTATTAAATTCCCCTGACTCTTCATTGCTTTTTGTCTTTCAGATCAATGCTGAAGTGTCAGTGGTGTTGAACATCCTATTATGTACCTGAGCCGGAAACTGCTGGATCAGGAAACCAAGTATGTGGTGGTGGAGAGAGAAGTCCTCGCGATTAAATGGGCTATTGACCATCTGGGATGCAAATTTACTCTGGTGATGGACCATGCACCTTTACAGTGGATGGTTCTTCATAAGGAGTTGAATCCTCTGTCACCAGGTGGTTTCTGGACCTGCAGCCTTATCAGTTTAAAGTACTACATCGTCAAAGTTCTCTCCATGTCAACAGCAATGGTCTTCTCGCATCCATGACCTCACAGCTTGAGTTGCCTGATCTAACAGATCTGGGCTGCTGGGTGGGGGTATGGGGGGGTGCTGTCATGTACGTGCACATGGGATACAGTTTAAAGGCCTGGGTGATGGTAATTCTGTGCTGATCCAGGAGTTGACACTGTGTGATAATGCCTCTCTTTTCCTCCCTCTGCAGAAAGAAGGATTGATGGCTCTCCACCTCACTTCCAGAGTCTGCCCATCTTGACCCACCTCAAGAACACCTCTTAAGTAGAAGAATCACCATCTTGTGCTTAGCACACACTTTTTGGCTCTTTTGCTTTTTCCAATTATACAAGGCTTGCTGCAGGGTGCCCTAACAAACTGACATTGTCGTGTCTTGTCTTGTGTTACCACATATAAGATTCAAGGTTAATACTAATAGTGCCTCAGAACTGGCTGAATCGTGGCTATCAAATGAAAAAGCCATCAACAGACACTAGGACATGAATCTAGCATATGCAGGCTTAAAAAGAAAAACATCTGCATATTAAATAAGACTTTATGACCAACACCTTCCGAACCCCACCTTCTTATTCCATATCCCCTTACACCCATCTCAGTCCCCTTCCTCTTTTGCTATATATTGCCTTTGATTCCTGTAAGTCTAATCATTTTCCTCTGATGATGACTCCAGGTAGGAGTTGAAAGCTTAGGAATAAAAACTATTTTAAGATACATGACTCATTTTCTCCCTTTTTGGATTTTTAGCTATAAGTATGCATACCCTAAGCTTGGGTCACAGAGTTGCAGGAGAGACAGCAAGAAGCGCCCACATTTTTAAGGAAAGAATAACTTTATTACTGAAAAGGCAGGAACAGTCTCTAGGCTTTATTCAAAATAAGGTTTTTTCTTCTGCACTCAGGCGCATAGGATAAAGCTCCCTTCTTCAGATTAAAGAACGCAAGACCTTCTTCATCGAGCTGGTTCAGCAGCTCAGAAGCAGCGGTGCGGGCGGACACAGTCTGGAGGAAAGAAGACAGGAAAGTGAGCAAATGGACAGGTCAGTCCTTGGCTTTAAATGTTATAAACATTGCGTGACAAGCACGTTACACAGTAGTGATGTGCAAAATTATTCTTTTTAATGATTCGATTCATTTTGTTCAATTCATCAAAATTATTTGAATCTTTGAATCACTGATTTGTTCACTTTGAAAACAACAGCAAACTGTATTTTAGTTTAAAATCTACAAATATTTAAAACTTTACCAACCAAACAGTATTAAAATCAAGCAACAAAATAAATAATTCACACATAATAATAATCAAATAAGCAAACACTTTTATAGCCAAGATGCCAAAATAAATTCAGCATGTGAGTGCTTACATCTTTTATGACTAAATAAATTTGATTTCAGTTTTGGATTATTCTCCCATATATACAGTGTATCATCAGTGAACTGAAATGAGATTCAGTGTATTGTGAGTCTTTTGTCTGAAGTTCATTCCTGTCAGTGTACCAGTAGGTTCGTTTAGAGACAAAGAAAAGTAAAAAAGAACAAGTTTGTTTGTTCATCGCACATCACTATTACACTGTAAACCTGCAAACGTGCAAATGATCCTGTGGAGAGCAAATTAAGAGTGTGCTTGTTTCCTGTTGAAATACTGTTTTAAGACGGAGTTTTTTTTTTGAAGGGTGGTTGTGTTACTTTGCCATTGGTTTAATGTTTAACAGAATGTCAGTATGCGGCTGCACTGTCTTTGCGCAGGTGAAACGGTGGCAACACTGGCCAATATATATATATATATGGAAGAGAAGGTCTGTGATACGGTTTGCAACTTAAGAAGGACATATGCACTTTAATTAAACGATACACCCTCCCCCCCCCCCGATCATACTGACTTAGTATATATATATATATATATACTAGTCATTTAGCCCGTTACAATAACAGGCGCTAGAACAGTAGTGCATAAATATTAGTAGGAACAGTCTATTTTAAATGGCAAGGGACTTTGACCTCATTCTTGTTGTTGGTCGTATTTTTCTTTCTTTCAGCCTTTCTTTTGTTTATGTTTACTTGCTGAGCTGACCGTTCTTCGTGGGCTGCCGCCATGTATTGTGTGTCTTTAATTTTCTGTGACAGTAATACTGTCCTATACGGCTCTATTCAATAAGGGCACATAGATAATTTAGTTCAAATGGCTCTGGAATATGTGAAGAGCAACAGGTGCAGATCTTTATTTACGCGCGCCTTTATTCGCTGCGCCCAATTGAGGTCGTCCTTTTGAGGCTCGCCTTTTTGTGCGCGCCCTTATTGAAGGATACCGTCTTGTACGTCCACTGGCTTGTACGTCCGTAATATACGTCCGTAATATACCTTTAATTTTCTCTGGCAGTAATACAGGCATGCGCGTCGGTAATATGCCTTTAATCTCCTCTGACAGTAATACTGGCTTGTATGTGGCTGTAATATGCGTTACTGTATTGTGTACCTTTAATTTCTTCTCGCAGTAATACTGGTTTGTATTTCCATAAAACGCCTAAAACTTTCTCTGACAGTAATATCGCGCATCGCACCATGCCCCGCGCATGCGCACTTCATCAGAAGATACCCACACACGGACACCTGGACGCACATAGGGATTTTTATATATATATATATATATATATATATATATATATATATATATATATATATGCCAGTAATGGCGCACTGCACATTATACTTGACTTGAGCATTCCTAGTTTTCATACTCTTTCCCTGTATGTTTAGCATTTGTTTCCTCAGAGGTTGATGCGCTTGCTGCTTCCTGAGTAGCTCTTATTTTATCCACCCTAGCAGCCAGCCCGCTTCTTCTCTTCTTTCATCAGCATCTTTTCATGTTACTTAGTACATTTTCCTTAATTGTTCACTTAAGCTGGCACTTAAGTCTTTAAGCTGCCTCAAGAATGATTTAAGATATGAAGAGGTAGGGGAAGTGACGGCAAAGGTGGTAGGGATGAGAACGGCACCTGTATGCATGTGCAGCATGGCCACCCTGCTGGCCGCTGTCAAGTGTTGATTCTACAATAAAATTAAATAATAATAGAAAGAGGAATGACCTTGCGGATAGTAGATGTCACGTAGTATACGTGTACCAAATTTCAGGTTAATAGATCAAATGGTTTGCGAACTACAGGTGATTTAAAATCCTGGACAGACAAATGAACAGCCATGGTAGTGTATTATATATAAAGTTATGTATAGCATGTGTCATCAGGCGTCTATAAAGGAGAAACAGAATAAAGAAAGTGATTTCCACACAGAAAAGGAAAGAAAGTGAAAGGCAAAATGTTTCCACCGTATAGCCTTCATCAGGTGTGCACCTGAAAAGGAAAGAGCAGGTAACATACAGTATGTAGCAAGGAGAACAAAGTCAGGACAGATGAAATAAGAAAATGTGAGAGTAGGTGAGGAAAAAGCTGCCATTAGAGAAGATGAAGGGAGAGATTAAAAAGTTAGTCTGTCATTAAGACTTGGAGAAATATGTGATCCCAGGCTAAGAATGAGCTTAGTTTCTTCTGTTTTCCTTTGATTCCACTTTTTTAAATCTCTCCCTTCAACTTCTTTAATGGCATTGTTTCCTCACCTACTCTCACCTTTTCTCCTTTCATCTGCCTTGGCTTTGTTCCCGCCTTACTTTCTTATATACTGTATGTTACCTGCTCTTTCCTCTTCAGTGTGTGTGTGTGCGTGCGTGTGCGTGTGTGTGTGTGTACCTGTTGTGGCACATTTCAGCATTCACATTCTCCCCATGTCTGCATGAGTTTTTCTGCAGCAACTCAGATTTCCTCCTGAAAGCTTGTGTTACTTTCGTTAATGAATCTGAATAGTCTTGGTGTAAAGCAAGTGAATGGATATGTCCTATTATGATCTTGTGCTTCAGGCTTCCAGGATAGACACCAGGCTGCCTAAGAAGCTAAATCTTGCTTTAGAAAGTGGAGATCTATCAGTCTATACAGAGATACCATAGCACAGTGGTTACTGCTGCTGCTTCATGGATACAATGTTCTGAGTTTGAATTCCATGCCCTGTCATTACCTGTGTGAATTTTGCATGTTTTCCTCACACACCTCTAAAGTCATGCAGGTTAGGTTAACTGGAATCTTTAAACTGGGTCCTGTATCTGTGTGTGTGTGTAAGTGAGCCCTGTGACAGACTGGTACCCTGTTCAAGGATCTTTCCTGCCTTGAGCCAAATGCTGCAGGAATAGGCTCTGCCCCAAAGCCCTGAATTAGATTAAATAATTTTGAGAATGTTATGTTATGTATGTGAATTAAAGTATGAGCACACATTTGCATTTTAAAAATCAGGTAAAGGTTATTACCGCAAAAAAAAAAGAAGGTCAGTTACACAATATTTTGACCAAACACAGTAAACTTAATCAGATGCTAAGTTCTGTGAAAGCATTTTTTTATTAATCCTTTTAAAGTCCTAATAACAGCATAAAAGCACATGGTAATGTGTAATGACATCAAGCTAATGCCAGCTGGCAACAAGGAGAGGAAAACTCAGATCCCAAAGAAAATAAACTTCTGTCCATTCCCGGAAATTTCTCTGGGCAAGCATTAAGGTCTGACTTTTGGTCTGTTGTTGGGGCTGCTAATGTGGCCATTCTAATCTGAGGTATCTTACGAAGGTCAGGAAGGCTATCTTGATCAGAGTGATAGTAAAGTAAAGTGTCATCCCAGGAATCTGACAAGAAAAGACCACAGGAAAAACAGCAGATCATAATAAATGCCTTGTTTATGAAAAATATTTTTTTCTTAGGTTCTTATTTCAAAAACATATAATTAACTTCTGTCATTTATTTAGTTCGGATTGGCAGTGCTAATCTGGCCCCTGATTTGTGTGTTATTTTGTGTATGTTGTTCACCCTGCAATTGGCTTGCACGCTGTCCAGGGATTGTTCGTGCCTTGCATCTGATGCTTACTGGGACAGGCTCCAGCTTCCCCATGTTCTGGAAAACAATGTTTAGAAAATAAAGAATGGATGGATGTTCAGATGTTATTGTAATCTGCACTAAAAAATAAATGCATATGCATGTAAAACCCTTTACCTACCCTTTTTACCTACATTAGAAGGTAATACAGCAGAGTGTAACTCACCCAAGTTACCTGAAGTAAGCCCACTGCTGTGTAGCACATAAAACCAAGTATTATTCCATCATTCTTTTCAGCTTATGCTGGTGAGAGTCCAAAGTGGCTACAAACCAAACAAGACAAGACTTCCCTTTGCCTGGCAACAGATTGTTCCTCCTCCAGGGGAATTTCCAGGCATTCCCAGGTGATCTAATCCTCCAACCTGTCCCCGGTCTGCTCCTGGGTCTCCTTCCAGTGAGTTTGGCCCAGCACACCTCCAGGAGGAGGCACCCAGATGGCTTGGCAACCTCACCAGATACCCAAACTACCTCAAATGGCTCTTCTCAATCCCCAGGAGCAGCGGCTCTACTCCAAGGTTCTTCAGCTTTGCCAGGCTCCTTACCCTGTCTCAGAGAAACGTCGAAGCAAAAATGAACATTGCCAATTTCCTAGATGATAAAATAATGGTTTTGAGCACTTTATCCTGTATTGTAACTCACAATGTGCTACATTTTCTACCTCTAGACTACATCAATTTATTTGCAAAGTCTCTTGTTTTGTTTTTCCTAAACAGTAATAGGTATTTTATTTATTTAGCATACTACTGTTTTTATATCTTGACCGCTCTGCTGTGGAGTTTAGAAAGCCTGTGTATTATAAAGGTGATTAGTAGCAGGTAGGATTTTTTATCTATCTATCTATCTATCTATCTATCTATCTATCTATCTATCTATCTATCTATCTATCTATCTATCTATCTATCTATCTATCTATCTATCTATCTATCTATCTATCTATCTATCTATTTTCTTGCACTGCCACGTATTGTACTGTGAGTTATCTGTGAGCTATTTAATGTACTGTATGTACTGTTTTAGTTTATCTGCTTTGTACTGTATTATTATTATTATTATAGAATCTCAGAACTGTCACTTTATTGCTTAATGCTACAGTGATTTAAACTCCTCATTTCACAACACTTTATTCTGTTGTCTTATTCTAAAGCTTTGATATCTATCTATCTATCTATCTATCTATCTATCTATCTATCTATCTATCTATCTATCTATCTATCTATCTATCTATCTATCTATCTATCTATCTATCTATCTATCTATCTATCTATCAAATTAATAGCCGTAATCACACCTAGTACATTCAAATCGCTTTTATTTTTTCTAGAATTTTCAGCTACAGACTCAAATCTTTTATTTGGGATTATGCATTAAATCTTCAAGAAATAATGGAGTTGTGATAGTAATGAAACAGAAACAATCGGAAATGCCATATCACAAAGTGTGCACAAGCTGTGTATGTTGTATGTATGTGTGGTACTGCATTTACTGAGATTTCAAGCAATTTGTTATTTGTTCTTATATTCAATTAAGACCATCTTAGTTAATTCTTATTCTGCATAGCATATTTGTTATTTAAATCTCTTTATTGATAAACTGTATCAGAAAGCAATGTATTGCAATACTATATTACGATTATGAAATACAATATTGTTTATCCACCTTTTTATATTCAATCATTCCTCTCCTCCATCCCCACTTACAGCAACTGACAAATTCAAAAGTTATGAATAAAAAGAAAAGTATAAGAGCTAAGGTCTAACATTGCTCTGACGGTTGATAAAGAAGAACTATATTGAAGAAAGTCTGGCATAATTTGTCTGCACGGATCCTCTGTTAGTCAACTTTCCTTTTTTCAGATTTAGATAGTGAAAAACAATAGTGGGTCTTGCAGTGTACAATTCTTCTGTTAATGAATCAGTGAATATGTATTGAAATTCCAAAGGCTTTCTACAGCATATTAAAAATGGATGTCCAGTACAGTCTGAGTTTAGGCCAAAGGCAAATGTGTTGCCAAAGGTGGCCGTTGCTGACAACTCCTCCAAGTGAGATCTAATCCTGGATAGATTTTGGAGAGTATGGGCCAGAAATATAGTATAAAATTTAGAATTGTATTTATTTTAAAAATCTACATATACTATACATTAAATACTAATGTGATCTTGAAGGATAGCTTTGGAGATATTCATCCAAATGTTCTTTTATGGAACTGAAATTGGGCCAGTTTGCAGGTTTTGTTATAATTTATAGATAGGCAGTCATTTACCCATAAGGTTGTTTATTAGCAATGACTCAATATAACATTTAAAACACTAATTAAAAAGTATGCACATATGCAGCATTTACTTTGATACAAGCATACATATCAGTTTAATATTATACAGTTATATATTGTCACAGTTTACTTTGGCTTTGACTGTTTTCTTCTCTGTTTTTAAGAAGTGCAATATACACAAGATGGTCCTCTGAGGTAATAGGGATTCTGTCACAGCCCTGAATGTATGCAATAGAAGGGACGTTACTTGCAGTCTTATAATTCCAGGACAATATACAGTATAAGTGGAGGGCAAAGTCTTACAGAAGCAGTTCACTTCAAGTTGCTTCAAAAGTGTGAAATCTGTCATCATAATGTAAGGCCATAGGACTAGGGTGGGCAACCATGGACCTTCGAGAGGAGCAAAGCCTTCTCACTCTATTGTAGATATGATCCTCTCGTTATTGGAAATTAAAGTATGGACTCGTATTATAACTCCAGTAACTGGTCCTATTCTGATTCAGAAAACTACCTTTGCTGAATTTTGCGTGTATATAATAAATAACTCAGGGGGTTCAGAGGGATATTAAAACAGTGGGTGTCATAGTTTACTAAATCCTTCTTTTTTGTTATGATCTTAGTGATGACATTATATACGTTTTATATGTGAACTGATATTGATAGCTAATGAATATATTTAGGATTTCTTCTGTTCTTACTGCCACGTCATGCCCTCAGACTAACTCATTGCCATGCTTTAGATCAAAGAGGGGTGTTTTTTTAATTTTTCAACGCTCCTTCTCTATTCAATCCATCTATTTATGCCTCCTTGTACACCTCTTCTAATTTCTGTGTTTCTAGTTCATTTTTAAGTCACGGGTCTGATTTCCAATTCAGAAAAAAATGTTTTTCCAGATATTTTTGTTTCAGATTGCAACGTTTGTACTCAGGAGGCAGATATTTCACTAGGGTTAAGATTTACTGTACTTACAGTATTTTCAGGTTCATTTGTTCAGAATGTGCTGCTATTCACCCTGCATCTGTCTGATTCTTCTGAAACCTGACACTGCAGTTTTTTATTTGGATTCTGATATAAATTAGTATTAGTCATTCAGTCTCTTCTAAAGTACTCCGTACTCTTCTAAACCCAGTTCCTTGTGGTTTATGAATGCATAAATGATTGTTATGCAAAAACAGATGCAAATATTTATAGGATCTGTGCTTAGGTAGCTTTGGTTTTTAGGCTCTCCTCTTTCTTGGCTTTGTCTTTTTCATGTATAAAAGCTTTCAGCGTGTTTTATTTAATGTCATGCATCAAAGAAGTGTACCATTTTGTCATTCATTCAGATAAGCAAATCATAACATCCAAGCTTTTCATACACATTGCTAATCTTTGGACATTCTTCCCCATTCTTTTTTGTCTTTCATTTGATATTACTCAAGAGGCCTGCTTAAGATTTAAACAAATCTCTGGCCTTCCTTCAGTGGTCAGTCATTGAGGCTTTCACGGTGAAAATTGCTGTATTCATACAACTATATTTTTTGTCTAATAAGTACACTTACATTTATCTAATTTTTTGGATTAAATTCTTTATTTTTGAACATGTCCATACCTATGTATTTGCATATGTCTATTGAGCTTATTTTGTGCATTTACATAAAATAAAAAGCACCTGTCGTCTGTCTCTCTATGGTTTGCAAGAAACCTGGTGGATTAATACAATTGAAATTTGGTTAACTTCATGTTGAAGGAGAGTTCAGTTTGTGTTGAGATAGTGTGTATGTATATATATATATATATATATATATATATATATATATATATACATACAGTATAGATAGATAGATAGATAGATAGATAGATAGATAGATAGATAGATAGATAGATAGATAGATAGATAGATAGATAGATAGAAGGAGAATGTAAATTGTATCTTTCCTGGCTGGGAAGCCATTTTACTCGAAGGACAGTTTGAGACTGTTTCTTGCTCCCCCTATACACTGGGTAGCAGCATACCTCTGCTATGGCCTAGCTGCATTATAATTGTAGTTCTGGTGGACAGCCCTGTTGGATTCATCTGGTGCTGCTGGAGGTATCTGATGGCAGCAGGCTTCCATCTCAGGGGGAAGAAATGACTGACCTGGATGGTCTTCCTGGTTTCAGTGCGGATGTGCTTGAAATACACCTGGGACCAGGAGCCTTTTGCCTCACCCAGGCAAGTTACAGTGAAAAGAGGAATAATGCTTACCTGGGAGGGGTGAAGGAAAGAAAAAATTGTATTGTGGAAGAAGAAGAAGCCTGGATGACGGTATTGTCAATTTAATATATTTATTGGAACCTAGGACTGAAGTTGTGTCTGGGGTTTGGAGCTCTGCTACACCCCTTACAGGTCATTATTTACTTATTTACAAGCTGCGCTACTTGCCTAAGTTGGGTTGATATCTATTTAGTCAATGTAGACTCCAGTATTAACATTTGCATTGCACCGTGCAATGCCTATATCTCTATTATATGCCATTTGGTATGGGATTCATAAAAGTGTGTTACTGTTTATGATGTGCCATCTGTTGGAATGACAAATGCAACACATTTTACTAAAAATGTTTGTGATGTGTCATCTTGTGGAATTAGAAGAGACATTACAACTGCATGGACACATAGACACTTACCCTTTGTGGACCACTAGGGCGGGTACAGCAGCCCTAACTCAATACCGCCAAGGCAGACCCAAGTTCCAGTCCAACACACATGTTTTATTTACAGCTGGGGAGTGCTTTTCTCTGCTCCCCACAGAACAGTACATAATGCACAGCACACTTCTTCTCTCTTTTTTCTCTTCCTCTCTTTGTCCTTCCCCTCCACTCCTCCAGGGAAGTTTTGTCCACTTCCACTGACTCTGGCTCCCCGAATGGAGTGAGGCATCTCCTATTATGATGGTCCTGGGAGTGCTCTGCCTGACGATCCCCATGGAACCCAACAGGCCTGTGCCAAACTCCAACTCCCAGCATACCCTGCGAGAATCCACGGTGCCACAGCCACACAGGAGAGCTGCTCTCTAGCATCCCAGGGAAGGTATTTCCCTGTCGATACTCTCTCCCCTGGTACTTCCATGCAGTTGGCGTCCCAGCCAGGTAATGGCCGTGGCCACCTGTCGCACCTTTTATTAATGTGGATTTATTTATTTATAGTAGTAGGGTGCTGTACTCTGTTAGCCATTGTGGATGCAATGAGTCAAGCAAAATAACACCTTTTATTGGCTAACTGAACCAATTACAATATGCAGGCCTTCAATTCAATTCCAATTGATTACAACCTGCCTGAAGAAGGGGCCTCAGTTGCCTAGAAAGCTTGCATATTGTAATAGGTTCAGTTAGCCAATAAAAGGTGTCATTTTGCGTGACTTATCATTTTATTTATTTATTTATAGTGCTTTGAAAAAATATATAAGTATGAATTATAAATGCTCCGCATTTGAAAACAGTTAAGTAAGTCACTCAATGTTACACTGTGTTATAAAGTTATTTTATTTAGGCATTCGTTTTCATTAACAGCCACTATTCTCATGCCAATGAGAAATTTGAGATTTTTTTGTAATCTCATAAACATGGAAAGTACATATAAAAGTTAAAGAGAAGACAACAGTGTGAGACAGGAGTGCTAATTGCTGTCAATGTAATATATATATTAAACCCTTTGACTGCTGCCAAATTTAGTTTTATAGAAACAGAATACTGTAATATGGTTCATGAATGCATTTGCTTAGGATGTTAGATTTTAAATGTATATATTATTAAAGAAAAAGAAAGAAAGAAAGAAAGAAAGAAAGAAAGAAAGAAAGAAAGAAAGAAAGAAAGAAAGAAAGAAAGAAAGAAAGAAAGAACAGCTATTTTCTCTTTCATTGAATAAGCATTGTATTTGCTTTAAAATGATTATCCAGTCATTGCTGCTCTGGACACGGTGTCATTGAAAACTACTTCCAAAAAAAGTTTAAATGCAGTCCCATTACTTCACAAGATTGGAATTTACAGTATTCAACCAAGTGTTGCAACAATAAGGGAGCGAATAGAAGGCACAATGGAATAACAAATCACGAGGCACCCCCAGGACAGAAGGTAGAGAGAGAAATGTTAAATTAATGAGCCCATAAAAACTTGCCGCAAATGAAACGTGTAAATACATTGATCTTTTTTTTTTTCTAAACCTAATGGTTTCCTTATGATTTTTACATCACAGAAAAAACCTGTTCTATTTGCACCAGCACAGCTTCTTAGTAAACACTCTTCCTTCTTATCTGCTCGCTGCCTTCTCCCTAGGCTACAGCAGATTTTTCATTTAGCTAAAAGCTCGGTAAGAGGTCTATGAGAATGATAATCCTACCACGGGCCGCAGCTGGCACTTTCATGGTGCGGATGATTAGTAGAACGTTTTCCATTCGACCTGGAGAAATTCTCTCAGTGGGAAGTTAACATCCGCTTACTGTCTTTAGCAGAACGCGCTCATCAGTCCCCATCTGACACCCATGAACAGAGGAAGCTGTTTTAATAATGGATGGGGGGGTAAGCACAGTATTTGGCTTCTTAATAGTATCAGTTGTGGGTATATGGGCAGATCCCTTTGACCTTGTCTCTGATTTTTAATTGCCTGCGACTCTGCTTCAGCGTCTGTTTTAAAATTATGTGCTTTAACCCTTTGACTGGCATAAATGTATATTCAGGTGTGAGAGTATTAAGTCTGAATTCATTTGTATCATTTTTTTTTGACAGGTTTAAAGATTTATTCAGGTTTTCACTTAATTCTCTCAAGCAGGTGTAAGCTGCTATGGATATTTGAATTATCCAATCTAACAGATGTAAATTCTAATTTAATTCCAAGGAAAGCTTTCCCACATAGCAATTACCAGAAAAAGCTTTATAAAATATTACTTTTATTGGTGTATTTTATACTGCATTAAGTATATAAATTGCCCTTTTACACATATATAGTTCATTTAAAAATACAAAAAAAAATTGATGCATGACAAAATTTAGCTTTGTATTTTACAGAAAACATTTAAAATAATATGTTAATGATTAAAGTAACTTTTTCACAGGAAAAAGTTTTCACTTATAGATGCACAAGAATGCAAGAATATAGTAAGATACCAGAAATGACATACATGTATTAAAATACACATAGACACTAGGTCATATGGACTTTCTTAATAATTTTTGTAACAGCCTATATGCTTGTAAGTGAAACCACAGGTAAGTGAGATCTCTGCTGATTATCTGATTATCTTCACATGCAGATCGGCTGAATCTCAGCCAACAATCCTGATGAAAAATTCCATTCTTTTAAATAAAGAGTTAAAATAAGTAAAAAAAAAAAAAAACAGTTCACTCGTCAAGTAGGGATTTCAGAGGCTCCATCAGACACTTAGTTAAAGATACTATAATTAGTCATTATGAGCTATTTTCACTTTTAAACTTACGCCTCACTGTTCAAGGACATAAAAAGGGAAAGAGCAGTACAAAATCGTTGAGTGATTGATTTGAATTATGCATTGAAAAAAAGATCAAGTTTAACTGAAGAAAACCGTGTGGTCATAATTAGCTTCTTTCTCTGAAAGACTCTTATCTTTCAGCACAATCTTTTTGGTATTGTAGTAAAGAGGATAACAATCTTTTTTCTTGAACCTGTAGTTTATTTTTCACATCCACATTAGATGTTACACTTCAAATAATATTAAATAAGACCTTACCTAGCACAGGAATACTGGGACCCACCCATGGAACAGACCAGGGGCTCAGCTAATATCCATAATCAGGTCAGACTCAGGCTACCTTAAATTTATGCACCTCCTGAGCGGGAAAGACTCAAATCTGCTATGGGAGATAGCAAGATACTGACGAAATATGCCTGCTCTAATCTGTATTTATAGCTTTAGCTTGCTGATGTTGTCCTGAAAGGGAGGCCCTTTGTGACTTTTAATGATTCTCACAGGTCTTGCACTTGGGACTTGAAGCTACTGCTGAATCTAGAACTCCATCTTCAACCATTTCAAAAGTATTTCTTGAGAGTCACAGGAAGAAAGATCTTAAGTACAAGTGGACAAAATGTAATTCTTTTGTTGGTTTATGGGCCTTACTCTCTGTGATAGTGTGAAGAGGTCTTGAAATAAAGCTGTGTTCTGGATTGAGATGAATGATTATTAATATATTATATATATTGTGACCAGTGTCACTGCTGGTTAACTGCCCTTAACGGTGGCAATCATCGCTCATGTGAAGTTCACAAGTTCCCCTGCTCCGTTTTCCCTCCTGCATAGCGCCACCAGCGGCACACTCTTACACTCTTAACCTGCAAGGCCGTCTCTCTGTTAAACAGTAAACCTTTGGCAAAGAAACACAGCTGCCCTTCAGCAACTACCTCTTAAATAGTATTTCAATGACAAACAAACACTCTTACTCATCCCCTTTGCGGGATCAGTTACAGGCTTGCAGGCTTACTGCACAACATGCTTCGAGATTTAGAACATTTAAAAGACCGAGTCCAAGCCAACCTAACAGCTCACTCTCCTGTCCTCTCTCCCTTAGACTCCGTCTGCTCCAATCGCTGCTTCTGAGCTGTTGAACCGGCTCAATGAGGGGACCGCCACATTTGACAGCTGCAACCTGTGTGCTTTTCTGCTGTTGACAAACCCATTCTGAATAAGGTCTTGTGTTTGTACCTGCCAGTTCAGCAATAAAGGTTTTGTTCCTTGGAAACCTGATCCCTTTTCTAGTCTCCTGTGCAACTTTGTGAACCTAGCTTGTCAATATATATTGTCACACACGCGTGTTTAGGAGACAACTAAAGGGCTTGAGCACATGTAATTCCACGCTGGACCAGGGGATGGCAAAATGCACTAAATCTCCCTTTCAATCTTTTGCAGACCATTCTAGGGAAATCCCGCCCGGCTCAGGGGCAGCCAACGTCGTCACTTCCGGTTCCAGTCCTGATAACATCACTTCTTCCACTGGCCTGTAAAACCACCATCTTGCTTCCAGTTAGTCAGTTCTGTTTTGGACTCAGTTGTGTAAACATGTCTGTTCTTTGGACTCAATTTTGCAGCTGGGAAAAATTATACGGATGGCTGCCCCAAACCTTCTCAGCGTTTTATGGTCAATTTTTTGTGACAGTAGCATAGTTGGCAGGATTATAAAAACCCAAAAGAGAATGGGACCGGACCTGAATCATGACCAGGTGGGAGAGTACCAGGGCCGAGCATCCGGGTGGGGATTGCATCTCGGATTTCGGAAATAACCGGTGCAGACTCCACTCCCTTTGTCTAATTCCAGGCCACATAAACTAAATAGGGAGAGTGTCGATGGGACACACAGATGTAGGCTGGTCTCTATGGGGGAAGCGACGGGGACTTATTATGCCCTTTCGGAGGAGAGAGCTGTCCTCTCCACAGGGGCCAAGGCCCCAGAGCAAAGTGGGGATTCCCCAGACCAGCAGGTGAAGAGATTACAGGAATGGAGGCTAGACCCTGAGCGGTCTACCCAAGAGCAGCTTGATGCTCTGTGGGAAACGGTGGCGGGTTGGTTAAGGCCCACTAAGTGCACCACCTTTCAAATTGTAAAAAAGTTGCCTGTTTAATATTAATAAATAATCTGCCGGAACATTTCACCCAGCCAGTCTGGGGAGACTTTGCTAATGCGAATGAGCTCATTGAGCTCATCAAAACATCTATGACAGCCTCACAATTTGGGAGAGCAGAACGGTCCTTTAGCGAATGCTGTGGAGATTACGTCCCTCCTAATCTGCCCACTCGGCATAAATTGGAGTTTGCACCAGAGTCCCCGATTCCACGGGCGCGGCCCTTCCTTGGGAGCGAGGTGTAATGTAAATGGAGAGAGGGGGCTGGATTGTGTGTGCTTTCAAACCCCTTGTCAATTGTTCATACGAGAGAGGTAGTTGTAAACAGATTTAAAGTGGAAGCTTTTTTGATTCCGGCAGCAACATTTCCATTGTTGATTGCCGGTACGTACTACCGCGACAGTGGTAAAAAATGAAGACCAGTATTACCTGTGTGCATGGGGATCTCCATTTCTATAAATCCGCCCGATGTTTCATCAGCCAGGGAGGATCAGTTAAAAGAATCACTGTAGCGGTCCTCCCAAATCCGCCTTTCGCTGTGATTCTTGGGCGGGACTGGTCTGATAGTAAAAGTGGTGAAGTACTGACCCCTCCTAAACCTAATTTGTGCCTAGTAACATACAGGAATCCTCCGTCTCAGGTTGTCTCCAAACCGTGTACTCAGTCGGCAGAGAGAGATATGGGAGACCAAGAGGAGGATGGGGAGCTTCCCGGGCCATCACAGACCATTGCGTCATCTGTCCGCATCTCGACGGATTGGGATGACTCCTCGCCCCTTGAGGTCAGACCGGACCCTCTCTCAGACTTAAGCTTCCAATTTAGACAAACACCATCCTCGTTTAAAAGGGAACAATGGAATGATGATTCCCTTAAATTTGCAAAAAATGCAGTGGTTCTCGTCAACGGCCAAGGTACCCATCAGCCCATGCCACAGGGGCCCCACTTTGTTATAGGGAACGATTTATTATATCGGGTCAGTGAGCATGAGGGGGGGGGTGCGGAAGCTGTTGCTATTCCCACAACCTTTCCGGCGGCAGGTTTGTGAGTTAGCACACACCCACCTCCTAGGAGGCCACCTGGGCAGCAAGTAAACATTAGAGTGTATCAAGCTCCGATTCTATTGGCCGGGAATTAACAAGGAGGTTCGCCGCTTCTGTATCTCTTGTCCGTAGTGTCAGCTGCGGCAAATTCCTAGGAGGGACCGTGCTCCTCTTGTTCCCCTTCCCTTGATTGATGTCCCGTTCGAAAGAATAGGGGTCCATATAGTGGGACCCCTGGAACCCTTGGCCCGAGGAAATAAATATGTAAGTCCTTGTGGATTATGCAACCCAGTATCCAGAAGCTGTTCCATTGCACTCAGTTAATTCTAGAGCCATCGCATATGAACTAGTAGGGGTCTTTGCACGAGTTGGCATTCCTAAAGAAGTCCTTAAGGACCAAGGGATGCCGTTTACCTCGGAGATGTTCAGGGAAACGGCTAAGTTACTTAAAATAAAGCACTTGAAGACCACGGTGTATCATCCTCAAACCGACGGTCTAGTGGAGAGGTTTAATCAGACTCTCAAACTGATGCTTTGCAAGGTGGTCATCGGGGATGGAAGGAATTGGGATCAACTCCTCCTCCTCATACTCTTTGCCTACAGGGAAGTCCCTCAAGCCTCGACAGGGTTCTCACCCTTTGAATTATTATATGGACAACAACCCCGGGTCATACTGGACATTTTAAAAGAAGGTTGGGAAGGAGAGGCACTTCCCTTGACTAATATTTTGGATTATACCGTGCAGTTCCGCGATAGATTTGAGAAAATTCGACCCATATTAAAAAGTCACATGGAGGAGGCTCAAGCAGCACTGGCCCGCTATTATGACCATTGCACGACGCTTCAGGAATTCTTACCGAGGGATCGGGTCATGGTGTTGGTTGCCACCTCCCACTCTAAACTACTTGCCCAATTGGCAAGGACCATACGAAGTTAAGGAGAGGAAAGGGCTTGTCGACTATTTGGTGAAACAGCCCAATCGTTGACTGAGCGAGCAGATATATCACGTGAATCTGCTGAATCTTTGTGCCGGGTGCTACAAGTCTGTACCAACTGACCCGGCCATGATTTCTATACACTTGCTCATGTGTATGCATGTGCAACCTGAAGTTTCAAGTTTAGTGAATGGGCTTGAAAGTCAATATCCCGGTTTAAATGAGGTTCTATGAATGGTTTTTTTTTTGTTATAATCACATATTTGCATCTTTGCATCTCTTTTTCTTAAAATCACTTTCCAGCAAAGATGTTTGAAAAATCAAGTATCCTTTGCTCCCTTTTAAAGGTAGCCACGGTAATGAAATCAAAGGGGACTAATATCAGGAATGCAGTGTCCCCAAGACATTATGTTGCATCTTTGATTTTCACCCACTGTTGAGGATTATGGTGCTTAATTTGAAAAGGCCACCAAGGTAGCTTAAATGTGCAACTTCTACTTCATAGAAAAGAAGCCAGCAATATAATGCTCCTGTTTCAAAGAAGTGCAGAATTCTGGTGTGGAAAGACCAGGTCTGTATGTAGAAAATGTTTTTTCAGTTGTTTACTGACCTTTTGCTCACCAGCAAACACCTGACTGCATGTTACTTAGTGCTGCTATGGGACAAGCAGTGTGCTCTTCGAGCTCTGCAGTTTGTAACCTACATATTCTTTATTTGTAATTGTTGCCTGTCTTTTCACCTTAAAGCTGCTTGATACTAAATTTAAGGTGTTACTGTTTCAAATTAGCCAGTTTTCTCTGAGCAGTGGGTGGTGGTGAGGCTCTCACTTTACTTCACGTTTTAATCTATATGGAAGTTTTTATCAGGTGATAACAATGTCAGAGGGTATCACAATGATCTAATGCCAATGGAGACAGCCTAGAAAACAGCATCCCATTGTTTGATTGATTTTCTTCTGACGTAAAAGGTGCTTGAACTTCCATATTTTGCTAGTCATTAGCAAAAGAGCGAAAGACATTAATAATTGGAAACCACCAAATATTGTAGACCTAATAATTGCCTGACATGACCTGACATTCCTTATTCGTGTTTATATAATACTTTTGTCCCAAAGCGTTAATCCTTCAGAAAATATCTAAAGCAATGTCTTTAAATGGTAAGCCAATGCTACTGTGTATTTTAGCCAACAGCATCTATAGACTTGTTGGAAATGTTTGACAAGTGAAATTATCCTTTAGGGATCCTTGTAATTCATTTCAAGATGTATTGCAATGATTGAAAGATATATAAAGAGTTCTTTAAATATGAACTGGCAGTCCTCTATTGACATGGCTAAAATAACTGAATAACATTTATTTGCTTAGTTGCAGGGAGCAAGAGTCTATTCTGATAACATCTAGCTCAGGGCAGGACCCAGCCCTAGCCAGGTGCCATCCCATCACAGGGAATACACACACATATACAGTACACATGTAAAATCATAGGTTGTCCTGGGATAAGATCGTGTACAGTAGGAGCAAGGTCTGTAATGACCCTGCTTTGATCCTGATGCTACAGGAGTATATTCAAAGTCTCCACATTCATCCATTAGAAGGAGTGGGGTTAGAAAGCTCAAGCATGGATAGTTACTGCTGCTCCTTCCATTCTGATAATGTTTTCTCACAGTTGGGTTTCAGGCACATTAAAATGAATCCATTGTTTAATAACAACACAACACATGTCACATACTTATGAACAGCGAGATCTCCATGCTCACAAACACCCGTAATGCAGTTTAGCATTAAGGAGGTCCAAGTGAAAAATATGTAGGAGGTTAAAATGCTAGGTTGGAATACACAATGGGAGGTCTGAAAATTGAAAGTAGATCTTATGAGAATGATTTAAGAGTCGTAGTGGACTTGACACTAACAAGTGCCAGACAATGTTCAGAAGCCATTAAGGAGGCTAACATAATGTTAGGTTATAATGATAATTCATTACATTTACATAGCGCTTTACTCAGTACTCAAAGCGCTATCCACACAGGGAGGAACCAGGAAGCGAACCCACAATCTTCCACAGTCTCCTTACTGCAAAGCAGCAGCACTACCACTGCGCCACATAGCACGATGTGTGGAGAACAAGTCCAAGGAGGTTATGCTCAAGTTTTATAACACACTGGCGAGGCCTCATCTGGAGTACTGTGTGCAGTTTGGTCTCCAGGCAACAAAAAGGACAGAGCAGCAATGGAAAAAGGTCCAGAGAAGAGCGACTAGGCTCATTCCAGGGCTACAGGGGATGAATTATGAAGAAAAGGTTAAAAGAACTGAGCCTTTTCAGTTTAAGCAAAAGAAGATTAAGAGGTGACATGACTGAAGAGTTTATAACTATGAAGGGAATTAGTACATTGAATCAAGACTGTTATTTTAGATAGATAGATAGATAGATAGATAGATAGATAGATAGATAGATAGATAGATAGATAGATAGATAGATAGATAGATAGATAGATAGATAGATAGATAGATAGATAGATAGATAGATAGATAGATACTTTATTAATCCCAAGGGGAAATTCACAAAATGAGTTCATCAACAACACAGGGACACAGTTGGAAACTTGTTGAAGGATAAATTTTGCAAAAACATTAGGAAGTTCTTCTTTATAAAGAGTACCACAGACTCATGCAACAAGCTACCAGGTTGTGTGGTAGACAGTAGGACTTTAGGGACTTTCAAAACTCGACTTGATGGTTTTTTAGTAGAATTAAGTGGATATGACTGGTGAGCTTTGTTGGGGTGAATGGCCTGTTCTCACCTAAATTGTTCAAATGTTCTAATGTTCTAATAATGTATGGAAGACCGCGTATCTCATTATTGTTTGGCTGGCTGTTAAAGAAAAGAATTAAATTGCAATTCAGTTAAAATCAAGACAACACAGTCTATTCCATTAGCATTAGTAATTGGTTACTAATGTAGAAAGTGGCTGGAACAAAACCCTGAAGCCATTGCAGCCCTTCCAAAACTGAGTCAACAGGAAATTGAACCTCAATAGTACAATAAAATATATGTGTCTCTTCCTTGTAGAACAAGTGCTAAGACAAAGGGAAGAATACACTGAATAACAGTTTGTTATTTAGAATAACTATGGGAATGACATATTAATTAATCTAATTGTGGTGGGCTCAGAATTAGGCACAAGTCAAGAACCATCCCTCGATCAGACAGCTGGAAATGGATTGTCCGCTCCTGTGCTACAGAAGGTGATATTTAGATTTTTACCGATTCTCTTCTGAGGACGGTGACAGGCATGCATTTGAGTGAATGATAGATGGAAAATATTTTATTAGATTGTAGTCTATTATTATTAAAATAAATATTATTGTTATTGGTATCACTTTAGTTTAGATACTGCAAAAATGCATCTATAACTCATTTACTCTTATACAATAAGACCTTAACAAAGGGTTCTTTTAGTCTTAATTGTGGTTATAAAGCAGCAGTAAAGTGATTAGCAATCTCTGTGCAGTGTGGCATTTGATATGCTGATAACATTTCTGATTAATATGAAGGATTCACAGGTCTTATAATGAAGCATGCAATATCAAGAGGCATATGTCTCATTTAAGCCAGTTTGGACAAATTCCATAAAGATGTTATTTTAGTAGGCCATATTGCACAGATGAATACTTACTTTTGAAGTATATTATCATCAAAAGAAGCCTTTGTTAAGGTCATGTTACGTAAGAGTAGATGAGTAATAGAAGCATTTTACAGTACCTAAAGTGTTACATCATCATCATAATTATTATTATTATATGTTTGGCCATTTGCAAACACAAAGTGACTTATAATATCAGAAGATATTATCAGTGCTTACATCCATTTTTTTCTCTCCC